>NW_024379523.1:0-56233 GCF_016835505.1 Polypterus senegalus
GAGCTTTAAATGTAATAGATACATAGTGCTGAACATGGAACTAACAGGTACGTTTTTGCTTTATTTACAGCATTTAACTACTGAAAATTCTGAAGTGTATGCTTTTCATCTTGCTTTGCCTTTGAACATTTTGAGCAAAGAGCTAAGCTGGAACCTAGCCAAGGAGGAAAAGAATTGGGAAAGCAAACAGACTGAAATGATGCCAGGTCAATTTGCATATCCATTATACATATCAACATCTGTAGGCTACTTCTGCAGATTTAGCAGAATATAATTATTCAAAATGTTTAGTAACTCTTCAACTTAACCGGTTTGTCAGAAAAGTTAACAACCCCCCTGTCACACACGAGCACTTAGGAGGTAGCCAACAAGCCCTAGGGTAAGTGAATCTTCACGAGATAAAGGGTTATTATTGAACATTAATGCCTCCCTCCTTCTTTCACCAGACTTACTGAAGAAAAATAATGCAATTCCTTACTTACCATCTTCATTTCATTTCAGATCCACAGAAGGGCGTTCTAGCAAAGGCATCTTTCCGCTTCTGACTCCCAAAAGATGACAACACTTCCGGTCCTAGCTTGATAATGTCACTTCTGGTCCTAGCATGATGACACCATTTCCGGTCCTAGCATGATGATGTCACTTCCACCTTTCCGTTATGATGCAATTTCCAGCCATACTTCCTTCCGGTTGCCATTTTATATAAAAACCACCTTACTTGCTTTCTATTGTCAAATGTTTCTTTTTTGATCCAACTTTTTAAAATTTTTTTGGCTTAGTCCACTGGACATTATAATGGGCAATTCCTAATTGTTTGCAAGTCTGTCGAGTCTCTTCATTTTACCACATACCACTAACAACGACTGATCTAATACTGCCATTTTTATGTCTGACAGTGAAGGATATATGGGCAGGATGGGTAGTATGGTATAACCATTGATACCTGTTCCAGGCAACAAAGCAAATTCTGAAACCAAACTCAAACTAAATATTTAAAAAATATTACATGAAAATTTTCTCCACATCACAAGAACAATAGATACATAAAATATGTAACAAAGTAGTGTAGTAGATAATTCTTGAGATTTTAAAAGAATTAACTGAATAAAGATAAACAAGGTAATTTAAGTAGAATAGCCTGTTTGTCAGTGTATTCTGTGAACTTTTTATAAAAATTGCAAGTCTGCCAGATTTAGTTAGGTGAATGTTAAGAATAATGGAACTCTAAATAGAATATGATCCTTACATTTCATAAATCATTACATCCCTGAAAGAGTACTTACACAATCCGTGGCTGGATACAGGAACATTATTAAACACCTCTGTAATACTTGAAACAAAGCTGGTTATATCAACCACTTTGTATATTTTACTCAATTGTAATGACCTCCAAGTGTAGATCTATCATGGACCAATAAATGGATCTTTTTTTCTAGTTTTGCTACTTACTTATCAGCTGTCCTAAACACTAGCTTTCTAAACACTAGTCACGGAAATTAAACCAATACCTATGGGAAAATGTATTTTTTGCGTCACACATTCTTGTTGGAGGATCTCCTTGCTGGCTCACTTGAGATAAGTGTTAACCCACTGGGGCGAGAGTGGACACTGTCATCAATTGTGTCTTCTCCTTCTCCATGTGCAGCTCGGAGAAGCCGCCCAGTGAGGGTAATTAGCTCGCCCTTCCTGCTTTCCCGAAATAAAAAGCCAATTGCCTCAAGCGAGCTGTCTTTTTTTTATACTGAGACCCAACGGTTCCAGAGCTCCTAGGGAGAATTATTTGTTGCGTGATAGTGGCTAACCAGAGCCCTATTTTTAAGTTAAATTGCTGACCTCAGGGCCCCTGTGCATTCCTGCCACAAGGCATTTACTTTAAGACCCAGTTGCCATCCCAATTATTTTTCAGTTGTTATGGTTCCATTTCTCCTGTATCCAACCACATATTGGACAGCACAAGTTTATTAATTTTTTTTATTGTGCACTCCTACACACTGCTCTATTGGAGACTGGCCTAATGATATATCTAGTCACTAAAAGGTGCTGATTGCAATACAGGTAATCTCAGAATATGACACTCATGCACAGTCAGAAGATAATCTGCCCTAAAATGGTTATACAAAAGATGACAGAATTGAATGATGACATTTTGAAACAAGCAGTAAAGAATACCAAACACTGCAGTCAATAGTTCCCCACAACATGCTGTCTACTGTATGAATCACATGAATACACCTGTATCACTTAAATGAGTGAATCAAATAATTCTCATAAACCACAGGAGAAGTGGAGCTCATCACTTACGACAAATCTATACAAATGCAGACCATTTCTAGTTGCTTAAAGCTACCATTAATTAAGATGCAGGCAAGCATGGCAAATGTTTAATGGCTAATTTGTAATGGCCCAAGAAAATTTTTGACTGCCTGTGATACAGTCCTCCAGTCTTTTTTGTTTTCAGTACTTACTGCCAAAATTGAAAATCTGATAAAACTTTTCACAATACCCAGTGAAACTGAAGCTATAACCGAAACTGACACCTTATTCAAAATTTATTCATAGATTAAATACGTTATTAGTTAAGCAAGGCTGAAAACAGTGTTGCATTTTTGACATCATGAAAAAAGTAAACAGAAGAGACACAACACTTACTGAACAATACTGAAAGTCTTTTGTTAATACTCTAAGTAAGATTATATTTTTATGGTGGATGTCAGCACAATCAGTAATATTTTCTTGCTATAAACATATGTTACTTTAATTTTTATTACAACAGGTAAATATGCTTTTACTTTGACTTGCATACATGTCTGGCAACAATTACTAGTATTGCAAAATAATAAACTGCATTAAACTGAAGGTACACTAAACGACTTTCAGTCAGTGCAACTATCCAGTTTAGCGATTGCAGTTGCTGGATCTTGTTGCCTTCAATAAGTCAGGTTAAATAACTGGAAAACGAAAGTATGATGGATTACCCCACTTCTTCATATTTTCTAATTTCAAAGTTTTGCAAAATAGTCTCATTTTGACAAGTAATCAACATGCTGCCTGACAACACTGTTGAGTATATGAATGTTCTCCTGATATGGTGAGTTCAGCTGTACTTTCAGGCTGCCTTTTCCTTCTTCAATTCTGTAAGGTATGACAAACGTGAGATACTGGACGAAGAAAATTTTCATCTGTTTTCATGGTATAAAAAACTTGTTTTCTTTTTCCTTGCGTCACATTGTATGCATTCCACTTCTAGGTAAGAGCTGATTGGTTGTTAACTATCCTATACCCAGGTGGCCAAACCTTACAACCTAATCACAAACCGTAATCAATTAGCCTCTGGAATTTCATAGTACAGTAATCCCTCGCTATATCGCGCTTCGACTTTCGCGGCTTCGCTCTATTGCGGATTTTATATGTAAGCATAACTAAATATATAACGTGGATTTTTCGCTGCTTCACAGGTTCTGCGGACAATGGGTCTTTTTACTTCCTGTACATGCTTCCTCAGTTGGTTTGCCCAGTTGATTTAATACAAGGGACGCTATTGGTGGATGACTGAGAAGCTAACCAATCAGAGCATGCAGTTAAGTTCCTGTGTGCTGAATGCGGTGTTAACCAGGAAGTCTCGTCTCGCTCATTCAGCATCAACGTGTTTCGCTGTGTAAAGAGTTAACTTTTGTGCTCTTTTGTGTTTTATCTTTGTGCATAGTCAAGCCCTTTATTATGGCTCCAAAATGATCTGCTCCTGCAACTGCTTCAGGGGCCGTGCCCAAGCACCAACGGAAGATGTTAACGATTGCCGAAAAGGTAAACGTTTTGAATTTGTTGAAGGAAGGGAAAAGCTACACCGCTGTAGGACACCATTACAGCATCAATGAGGCTTCTTTTATTTAAAAAGTATGAAAGGAATATAAGATCTACGCCCGCAGTGTCCTTTTAACCAGGGTGCAAAACGAGTTGTAGGTGGATGTAATAAGGCAGTAGTCTGGATGGAATCTGCTTAAGGGATTTGGACTGAAGACTGCCAGAAGAAGAACAACGGCAGTGCTACACAATCGCTTGAAGAGGCTCCTTTAGAAGGGCTGTAACTCTCTCCTTTGTTGTGCAGTAAAATTAAACTCATTGTTATCGGACAAGTCATCGTGTCATTGTTGGTGAGTAACCATAATTAATTTTCTACTTACAGTACTTAGTACATGTAAGTACGTTCAGTGTCACTGTACACACATTTACTGTATACAATTTTTCTTGCATTGTACGTATTTATTGCTGGTGGCCTGTCTATCGTAATGGCTGTAACATATGTGATATCGGAGACGCTCGATATCTTTAAAATAACATTTAGGTTTTACTGTATATAAACAGTGTGTTTACATACATAATTTCAATGAATCTTACCTAATATCTAAGAGAATACAAAGGGATTATGCTGTATAACTGTGCAGGGAATATTTATAAACAGTGTGGGAGAGTTTATAAGGGCTTAAAATATATAAAATAACCACACAAATATACGGTTTCTACTTCGCGGATTTTCATCTATCATGGGGGGGTCTGGAACGCAATCCCCGCGATCGAGGAGGGATTACTGTACTTGACTAGAAGTCACAGGTGCACACCACCACTTGCTACGATGATGTAAATTAATGCTATAAGTGAAAATAGCAAGAAAAGTCTGGTAGTGTAACAATCACAAAACCTAAGAAAAGTAGGAGAAGGGATTCAGCTAAGACACAGAATACAACAGATTGTCGCACAAGGTGTATATTAATGCAGTTAAGCAGAGGTTTGCAGTTTTCACTTGTTTACATCATTCACTCAATTACTTTCTTTTGTGTTTTTTGTCAGTTGTAAGTTCAAGCTGGTATTTTTTTTTTGCCATAGCCATAGGCATAGGCAAACAATAAAGTGATAACACTGAGTTGTGCTTTATTTTAACTTATTACAAACAACAATGACATTTACAGACTGAACATTTAGGCTGTCTATTGAATGAATTGAATATTTTTACTTTTGATTTTTTTTTCTCTAGTACTTAGTAGAAAAAGTAGGAAAAAACTGCTGACACTATGGTTTGCCATAATCAGAAATATTTTGTTTCTTGTTTTCCCAGTGCTCATGTCCGAGATGTTATGAGACGTACGCCGAAAGTCTTCGAGAAGCACAAGAACAGGGCAGTGGGATCCATCGTAATTCATGCCGGGATAAAACGACACCAACAGTCGGAGATTCTTAAGGTGGACTTCGCAGCACTAATCAAAGCCACTAAGGAGAGGACACCGTCTGTAAGAATCTTTATCTTGGGTCCCTTACCTCTCATTAGAAGATCAAACGAGTATTACAGTCGTCTGCTGGGATTAAACACCTGGCTGAAAGGCTTCTGCGAGAATCAAAACATCGGGTTCATAGACAACTGGGACCTCTTTTGGGAGAGGCCGTGTTTCTTCAAACAGGATGGTCTGCATCCAAATAGATTCAGTGCCCGGGTCCTCTCCAAAAATATCGCTAAGGTAATTCGGTTCTCTCGACTCGCTATTTCTACTCCCAACACATTCTGTAATGCTTTGCTAGGACCTGATAATTCTTTAACAAAGTCTTCCGCAAAAGTGCACTGCATTACTACTCTAATAAATAACCTCAATGCATGTAAAAATCTAGGCAGTGTGGCATAAATACAAATAATTTAATTACAAGTACACCTCTAGATAAACAATGTATTAAATCTATAAAAATAGATTATAGATTAAATAAAAAATACGCACAGAGTGGCGCTAATAAAAATAACTTCATTTCTAACTCGAATACCCATAACACACATAAAATTCAGCTCTGCTCTTCCGAAACATTAAATATGGCTTTATTAAATGTTAGAGCACTAACCAACAACACGTTTTCCAACAACGATCTTATTAGTGATAGGAAAATTGATTTTATTGCAAATGTGAAATGTGGCTTAGCTCTGATGGCGCAGCTGTTTTAATCGAATCTGCGCCTCCGAATTATAGGTTTACTCGTGCAGATCGTCAAGGAATGAGAGGCGGCGGTTTAGTAAACATTTACTCGAGCCAGTTAAAGTGTAAAGATGTCCATTTTGGTGAATTCAAGTCCTTTGAGTATCTTGCCGTTGCTATTCATGGAGTTTTTCAGTTTCTAGTATTACCTGTGTATAGACCTCCTAAATACAATGCATCTTTCTTTGAGGAATTCTCAGACTTGGTGTCAATTATAATTATGAACTATGACGCGCTCCTAATAGTTGGTGACTTTAACTTTCATATTGATTAACAGTGTGACCCAAAAGTAAAAGAATTTATGAACCTCCTGGATTTTTTTGACTTGAGACAGCTTATTAATCAGCCTACACATAAAGCAGGTCATATGACTTAGTAATTACTAAAGGACTGAAAGTTGATGTGAAGCAGAACATTGATATTGGTCTATCAGACCATTTTCTTTTACTATTTAATATAGAAATAATGATAGAAAACATTCACAAGAAACATATTGTTAAAAAATGCTTCTTTGATAAATCACCAGCTTCAAAATTTACAAACATTCTAAGCAACGAGTCCGTTTGTAGTGCTAACTACAATAGCGAGGATAATGTAAATAGTACGGTGGAAAAATTGAATACTAAGGTGAGAGCTGCTGTTGACATAGACGCACCTGAAAAGACAGTTAAAAAATCTTCTAGCATTGTTATACCATGGAAGACCCAAAGAGTGTTTGATTTAAAGAGAACATGCCGTAGAGCTGAGTGTAAATGGAAAAAAATTTAACTATCCACTATGAGATATTGAAGGTTAAAATAACAGTATACAATAACAGTTCGTTTTGAGAGGCGCTGCTATTTCTCTAAGATTATAAAAAACAATACTTGTAATCCCAGAATCCTATTCTCTACAATTGATCGTCTGCTAAACCCAGGTAACGCAAAGGAATGCCTCCAAAATACTTCCATTGAAACCTGTGAGGCTATTGCTGTATTTTTCAATCAAAAAATTAATGATATTAGAAATAATATAGTATGTCTCCACAACACTGCAGATCCTCCTTAGCCCCAGTACTCAGTTATAAACAAATTAAATTCTTTCACCAGGATAGATTTACCTGATTTACATAGAATAATTTCACATCTAAGACCCTTCACCTGTGTCCTTGACCCAATACCAACAAGTTTTTTCAAAGAAGTATCGGGCGTGCTAATTGATAGTATTTTTGACATAGCAAACTCGTCATTAGATATGGGGGTCTTCCCAGACTGTCTTAAGACTGCTATAGTTAAACCCCTACTCAAGAAAAATAATCTTGACTCCTCTGCTTATGAAAATTTTAGACCTATTTCTAACCTGCTTTTCTTAAGTAAAATTCTAGAGAAGGCAGTCATTATGCAGCTAAATGACCACCTCAATAAACATGCTATTCTAAGTTTCAGTCGGGTTTCAGAACAAACCACAGTATAGAAACTGCACTTGTTAAAGTAGTAAATGACTTGCGGGTAAATGCAGACAGAGGCCATCTGCTCTCATCCTCTTAGATCTGAGTGCCGCATTTGATACCATTGATCACAATATTCTTAGAAATCGCCTTAGTCAGTGGGTGGGCCTCTCTGGCAGTGTCTTAAATTGGTTTGAATACTACCTGACAGGTAGAAAATTCTGTGTTAGTTGTGGTAATTATACTTCAAAGACACATGATATTCTATATGGCGTTCCACAAGGCTCTATGCTGGGTCCGCTGCTCTTTTCGATCTACATGCTTCTGTTAGGTCAGATTATCTTGGGGCAAAACATGAACTACTATGCTGATGACATGCATCTGTATTTATCAATCACACCTGATGACCCCGACTCTGTTGTTTCACTAACACAATGTCTTACTTGCGTTTCTGAGTAGACGAGTAGTAATTGTCTAAAGCTAAATAAAGAAAAAACTGCACTTTACACAAGGAGATGCTATATGCGAGAGTGATGCAGAGGAAGCCTTTTCTCCGCTCACAGCACAAACAGAGCTGCTTGAGGTATGCTCAAGCACATTTGGACAAGCCAGCTTCATTTTGGAATAAGGTGCTGTGGACTGATGAAACTAAAATTTAGTTATTTGGGCATAACAAGGGGCGTTATGCATGGAGGAAAAAGAACACAGCATTCCAAGAAAAACACCTGCCACCTACAGTAAAATATGGTGGTGGTTCCATCATGCTGTGGGGCTGTGTGGCCATTGCAGGGACTGGGAATCTTGTCAAAGTTGAGGGACGCATGGATTCCACTCAGTATCAGCAGATTTTGGAGACCAATGTCCAGGAATCAGTGACAATGCTGAAGCTGCGCCGGGGCTGGATCTTTCAACAAGACAACGACCCGAAACACTGCTCAAAATCCACTAAGGCATTCATGCAGAGGAACAAGTACAACATTCTGGAATGGCCATCTCAGTCCCCAGACCTGAATATAATTGAAAATCTGTGGTGTGAGTTAAAGAGAGCTGTCCATGCTCGGAAGCCATCAAACCTGAATGAACTAGAGATGTTTTGTAAAGAGGAATGGTCCAAAATACCTTCAAACACAATCCAGACTCTCATTGGAACCTACAGGAAGCGTTTAGAGGCTGTAATTTCTGCAAAAGGCGGATCTACTAAATATTGATTTCATTTCTTTTTTGTGGTGCCCAAATTTATGCACCTGCCTGATTTTGTTTGAACAATTATTGCACACTTTCTGTAAATCCAATAAACTTCATTTCACTTCTCAAATATCACTGTGTGTGTCTCCTATATGATATATTTAACCGCCATTTTTATCATAACAACCAACGATTTATACAGGAAAATAATGACTATTAACAACGTTGCCCAAACTTTTGCATCCCACTGTATGTTAGGTAGAATGCCTAGAGGGGGCTGGGTGGTCTCATGGCCTGGAACCCTAGCAGATTTTATTTTTTCTCCAGCCGTCTGGAGGTTTTTTGTTTTTGTCCTCCCTGACCATCGGACCTTACTTTTATTCTATGTTAATTACTGTTCTCTGATCTTAATCCTTACTTTGTCTCTTTCCTCTTTCTTCATCATGTAAAGCACTTTGAGCTACTGTGCTATATAAATAAATGTTGTTGTTATTTGGAAATTTTTTTAAAAGACTGGGAATCCACCTTTCAAGTCTACGGATACAAATGTATATTGTTACACTGGGTTTCTGAGTTGCACAAAAAGACAGCAAGGAGAGAACTGTGCAAAGAGACTTTTATTCTGGCACTTGAAACTGTATAGCTTTATTCAAACACATAGAAAATGTCAACTTCTTAATTGTTTTGCTCTACTGGCGGCTCCTTCAGATTAAAAGCACTCAAAAGCATCTTCCTCGGAAGCTTTAAGTTTAAGGGGGGCAGCAGTGAAGCAGCAAGCAGTTTGCATGGAACAAAGGATAAAATACTTGGTAAGTGAGCTTGCATTAAAGCCATTATGAATTATGCAGTATTAAGTGTATGGGTAAACTTTTAAGCTGTTTGAAAGTGTTTTCTCTGTGGCTGATACAGCTCCAAAAGAATGAAAGTACAGTACAGAATATGTAAAGAAATTTGAAGAGCTTTGGGAAGGAGTGGGTTGGAGTTTGGGGGTTGGTAGAACATCTATGTTCAAAGTAAGCAAACATGCATGTAAATGTAAATGATTTTGGTAGGAGGGGTGGTGGTCCACTTTCAAAGTCCATAGAAGTGAATGTATATTACAATGGAGTTGCTTGTGGGTAACCTGTTAAATTCAAACTTATTCTTTCTGTTCATCTTGTCTAGAATCCAAAACGCTACTTCCAACTCTGTTTCTGGCACAGATCAGGTAGCAACACTCTCTCCCTGCCTTTTTACTTCTAACAGAGCAACAACAATACTCACAACCACAGTTACAGGCATCCTCCCTGGAGCTTTATAATGTGCTTGCTAACTACTGAAATTAACATCTTTCTTGAGCTTCGCCAAACCTTTCTCTTTCCATTTCTTTCCAGAAAATAGAGGCCAAACATGATTTTTCTTCTTGTTTAGCTATTCCCATTTTTATATGAATTCACTATTTTTGATTAGATTTCTCAAGTACTACAGTAAACATGTATAGGATTCAGCATGATTTTTACAGCCAGATGTCTTATCTAATGCCAGCCCACCCCATTTATCTGGGCTTGGGACATAGAAGAAGCAGCTGACAGCAGCACTAATAGAGTGGACAGAAGACTGAAGAAGAGGCGGTGTCCTGGACAGGAAAAAACAAACATCAAAATTGGTGTCTGGTTTTGCTGTCCAGGCCACCCAGCTTTTATAACATTGCTAACTCTAAGAATAGTTTTAAGCAACTGTAGAACTGGTAGAACTGCTGCTTCGCTCTAAGGAGACCAGGGTTCATGTCCTGGGTCATCCCTGCATGGAGTCTGTATGTTCTCCCCATATCTGTGTGGGTTTCCTTCCACAGTTCAAAGACATGCAAGTTAGGTGGATTGACAATACTAAACTGGCCCTAGTGTGTGGTGTGTGTGTGTGTGTGTGTGTGTGTGTTTGCCCTGCAATGGACTGTTGCCCTATCCAGGGTTTGTTCTGTTTTTCACCCTATGTTGACTGAGTTTTAAACAACTGATTAAAATACATCGAAAATGAAAACCCATTTTGTTACTTTTAATATTGCTGTTGCTACAGTACTTCAGTAAAAGTGTGAAAAGCTTATCCAGAGCGGCACCACCATTAAGGCAAATTAGACATTCGGCTAGGGTGCAGATCATGGGTGGGGCAGCACTGATACTAAGCTTAATTAATATTTTTGCAAATCTAAAATGGCCATACACCAGAAATCTAGCATGTTACCAGAAAACATTATAAACTGAATTTTTAATATGTAATACAACTCACTTGTATATTCTGTTTGCTCCTGTTCCTACCAAAAAAGTCTTTGCTAATTGTTACCCAAGCACCACTGTCAGCTACATATACTCAAAACACAGAGGATTGGGCATCACTATATCTATGTGATACAATGAAATTTTCACAGTGATTTTTGTCTGGATTTTGAAGTTTGTATTTAGGTTCAGCTCACGTACCCGACAGCCTTCCATTCTTAGTACATGAAGGCTTGATAGCATCAACACTGTCTAAAACTTGGAGCCACAGAGGTGTGATAATATTTCTCAAATTGCAGCAAACATTTATTATAAATTACAGCAAGAATTGGCACTGAACAGAAACTTTACACAGAGACCTATACTGTATGTACAATGAGGTGCTGAGGTATAAGTAAATCTGAACATTCAATTTCTTTTCACTTACTATGGGCATTAGCTGTCACACCAAACAATGTAGACTAGATAAGATTAACCTGAAAAAAGGAAGTAAGGAAGGGAGAATTACAGCAGCTTAGTGGAAATAAAAGATTCATGTATATCTTCAAAGGGCCACCCAAGTTGGCTCAAGTCATTGTGTGGTGTGAAACTAAAGCCATAAACAGAATGACCAAAGTGAAGTATAATCAAAAAGAAATAACAACAATGGTTATAATGAAATACTTTACCATGTGCTGTGTCATTAACATTTTCTTAAGACAATGACCTAACTGCAAAGCTTCTTGATCCACATCTGTAATAACATAGACATTTTGGGAAAGGGTTTCTGGGGGAAAAAAAGAAAAGAAAAACAGATTAAAATAATTTTAAGTATAGTTATCATTTTATCTGGTTTGAATCCACTACAAAAAAATCAAAACAAAACATTAGGACTCTTCATTTGTAGAGCTTAAGCACTGTAAATAGCATATTATGTGAATACACAAAATAGATTCTAAATTTCTAATTTATAGGAAAACATTTACAAGTGGGTATCAACTAGATATAAAACTTTGTGAGAGGAGGTGTTTAAAAATGTAAATGATTGTTTTAAACCGTCAAAAAGCACATTGTTATTTTTAACATTTAAAAATCCATTACTACCTCTCAAAATGAAAACTTAATAGTTCATAGAAATAGACAAAAAAATTTAAAAGAGAGTAGCAGCCAAAAAAATGAAGGAAACAAATTTTATTTGGTCTTGCTTTCACTGAAGCCCTTTTCCATGGTTTAGGATGAATCAACATCTGACTTTTATTTTATGTTCTTACTAGGTTAGTCATAATTAGCATTATGTATATGATCATAAACTAATTAGATTGGGTAGGGAAACAAGACTAAGACCAAATCAAAGACTGAAGTAAAGTGTTCTGTATGCTTTCTGAATCTCCTATATATCATTCATATTTACCTTTCCGCACATAATTGTGTTTTATGAGTAAAACATCTAAAATGATTTTATGACAGGAAAATAAATGAAACATGAATGCATAAAAACTCTTAAACATATTTCACATTGTTTTGCAAAATTTTTCATAATTTCATTGTGTAAATTAAACAGTAATGTTGTCCGAAAATTCTTGTAATTAATTTTAGAATGTTAGCTTTCATCTTCAAATGATTTTATATTTTAACTAGCAAAATACCCAGTAATGTGTTAAAGAAGTTATGAAAAAGAAAAGGAAACATTTTAAAAATAACATAACATGATTGTCAATGTAATTGTTTTGTCACTGTTATGAGTGTTGCTGTCATATATATATATATATATATATATATATATATATATATATATATATATATATATACTGCTCAAAAGAATTAAAGGAACACTTTTTAATCAGAGTATAGCATAAAGTCAATGAAACTTATGGGATATTAATCTGGTCAGTTAAGTAGCAGAGGGGGTTGTTAGTAAGTTTCAGCTGCTGTGGTGTTAATGAAATTAACAACAGATGCACTAGAGGGGCAACAATGAGATGACCCCCAAAACAGTAATGGTTTAACAGGTGGAGGCCACTGACATTTTTCCCTCCTCATCTTTTCTGACTGTTTCTTCACTAGTTTTGCATTTGGCTACAGTCAGTGTCACTACTGGCAGCATGAGGCGATACCTGGACCCTACAGAGGTTGCACAGGTAGTCCAACTTCTCGAGGATGGCACATCAATACGTGTCATTGCCAGAAGGTTTGCTGTGTCTCCTGCACAGTCTCAAGGGCATGGAGGAGATTCTAGGAGACAAGCAGTTACTCTAGGAGAGCTGGAGATGGCCATAGAAGGTCCATAACCCATCAGCAGGACCAGTATCTGCTCCTTTGGGCAAGGAGGAACAGGATGAGCACTGCCAGAGCCCTACAAAATGACCTCCAGCAGGCCACTGGTGTGAATGTCTCTGACCAAACAACCAGAAAGACTTCATGAGGGTGACCCAAGGGCCCCATGTCCTCTAATGGGCCCTGAGCTCACTGCCCAGCAGCATGCAGCTCGATTGGCATTCGCCATAGAATACCAGAATTGGCAGATGCACCACTGGTGCCCTGTGCTTTACAGATGAGAGCAGGTTCACCCTGAGCACGTGACAGAAGTGAAAGGGTCTGGAGAAGCCATGGAGAACATTATGCTGCCTGTAACATCATTCAGCATGAGCAGTTTGTTGGTGGGTTAATGATTGTCTGGGGAGGCATATCCATGGAGGGTCACACAGACCGCTACAGGCTTGACAAAGGCACCTTGGCTGCCATTAGGTATCAGGATGAAATCCTTGGACCCATTATCAGACCCTATGCTGGTACAGTGGCTCCTGGTGCACGACAATTCCTGGCCTCATGTGGTGAGAGTATGCAGGCAGTTCCTGGAGGATGAAGGAATTGATACCATTGACTGGCCACCACACTTTCCTGGCCTAAATCCAATAGAACACCTCTGGGACATTATGTTTTGGTCCATCCAATGCCACCAGGTTGCACCTCAGACTGTCCAGGAGCTCAGTGATGCCCTGGTCCAGATCTGGGAGGAGATCCCGCACAACACCATCTGTCATCTCATTAGAAGCATGCACCGATGTTGTCAGGCATGTATACAAGAACACAGGGGCCATACAAAGTGCCGCGTAAAATTTTGAGTTGCTGCAATTAAATTTTGGCAAAATGGACTAGCCTGCCACATAATTTTTCACTCTGATTTTTGGGGCGTCTTTGAATTCAGGGCTCTGTAGGTTGATCATTTTCATTTTCATCAAACGATGTGGCATCCTTTCGTTCCTAACACATCACCCAGTCTATATCAGTATAGATATCCAGGAGGATTTCTTTTTCCCATTGAGATCTGATGTGTTTCCAAAGTGTTCCTTTAATTTTTTTGAGCAGTTTATATATATATATATATATATAGCAAAATACCACGCTTCAGGCAAAGTACTGCATTAAAATTTTTATTAAGAAGAATATTAAACCTTTTTAAACTGAGGGAAAATATGCCAATAATTATTTGTTAAGGATCTCTTTGTATACCACATTGTCAGTTTGGCTCTCTGGTTGTAATATGACGAAGCTGTGCGCTGAGTTTACTCTTGAGCATGCAACTTACAGTTGGCCATGTGAACAGTAATCTTGTCTCAAATCTGACAGCTTGGATTGCTGCTGTCATAATCGGTTTGAGTTTTATAGTTTGTTTCAATTACGACAGTATTTGCAGGACTTGTTGTGTTGAAGTGACATTCAGCATCTGTCAAGCGTTGTAAGCACACAACCGGTTACATCGATAAAATCACATCCAGCTTTTGAGAGTTTAAACATTCATAAACATCAAAGTGTCCAATACTGAAATCGTCACCTGTGAATCTAAAATGTTTAAGAGGCATTGGTGGATGTCGAAAGTTGTAAAATGTTTGGCTACTTTGGTACACTTGAAAGCAACAACCAAACAATTCAGCGGCAGTCATCAACTCACATGCAGAACCATAGGTGAAGGGCTTAAGCATTTCACTCTTATAGTGCTCCTGTGTAGTATAATTATCTCCTGTACCGTCATCAGTCCACACCTTGAACCTGTCCCAGTCATTCAATACATAAGACACAATGTTCCTCCGGATATCAAGAGTGAGTCTGATATGGCTGTGCAATATGTAACAAAGATTATGGAAAAGGTAGGTGCCATCTCCGGGCATGGAAACCACTCGGTAAGTGACAGTTCTTTGATCAATAGTGATCACCTTGATAGACATGGTAATGGGGGTTGGAATGATAAAGGAAATGGGAACCTGAGAAATGTAAAGTAAGTCTAAAATACCTATACAATAACTATAATTGTAATAAACAAACAATAAAACAGTGGAGAAGCCATGGATTAAACAAAAAGGCTGTAGTTATCAGTAGGGAGACGTGAATCTTGTGGCGAAGCAAGGAAGGGAATGTAGAGACGGAGCGGACGGTCTTATATAGGCAGGCAGCCAACAGCGTGGGAGGCGTTGGGATGGGGGACCCAACGCCATCTCACACGGTGACCGAGCTGCAGGCTATGGATGTATATATGTACGTAAGTAGGATCAGCGAGCAGAAGCAGAGAGCGGATCAGCGAGCGGAAGCAGAAAGCGGCGGCGTCTCCCACAGGCACGTAGCCCTTTGCAAGCACCCGAGCAAGTTCACCTGAGGTAAAGCCGGCAGCTGACCAGTAGAAATAACCGGCAGTGAGAAATTAAAGTCGATCTCTCAGTGGGTGGTGGAAACTTAAAGCAACGGTGATTCAGCTGAACACGGAAAGCGTCGAAGCACCTATAAAAACGGCAACGATGATTTCAACACTTAATGTAAGTTCTATCTGCTCTCTGCCCATCGAGGGCACGTTTATATGTTGTGTGTTCTGCAGTATGTACAGCTCAGGTTTTCCGGCCGACAGTGCAGATAGCTTCACCTGACAAAAATGTTTAGTTAATTTAGAGTTGGACGGGAAAATACGCGAATTGGAGGACCGCATTAGGAATCTGATAGCAATTAGGCAAACTGAAAATTGGATCGACTCGGTTTGTTTAGACAATTCGGCTACTTCTGATTCGGCTTCAGTCTCTCCAGGTCCCACTGTAGTCAGTGCGCCGAAATCAGCAGCACCAATTCAGCCACAGGGCGAGTGGGTAACAGTAAGACGGGGTGTAAGAATCCAAAATTTAGTCCCCAGCACCCAGGTCACCAATTGGACCCAGAACAGATTCTCAGCTCTCAGCGCCTGTGGAAACTGAGAATAATAAAGTGCTCATAATTGGCGATTCCATAGTGTAGAATGTTAGAATTCCAAACTATGTTAAACCAGCAGTTAATGTTATGTGCCTCGTAGGGTCCAAGATTTCTGGCATAGAGGCCGCATTGGACCGTGTTGCCGACGATGAAGTATCTACCTTATTGCTGCATGTCGGCACTAATGATATTTATTTACAGCAATCTGAGGTATTAAAGCGGAACTTCATCTCTCTATGCACCAAAGCTAAAACAAAATGTCGGAATTTAATTGTATCTGGTCCCTTACCAAGATTATATAGAGGGGATGTGATTTATAGCAGATTGCATTCCTTTCACTGCTGGCTAGAAACCTGGTGTGCAAATAAAAGCATAGCATTTGTGAACAATTGGGATGATTTTGGGAAAGGCCTGGATTTTTCAGAAGAGATGGTCTTCATCCTAACTGGAGGAGATCTTATGTATTATCCCAAAATATGGCAGCAAAACTGCCTGGTTGACTGATTAGAGCACCATCCAGGCGCAGTCATGTGATCTTAAATCACAGGCTGTTGTTTATCCCACTTGTTATTTTCCTGAAGCTGGTACCCATAATCCCTCTTGTGGGCATCCAGTAATTTAGTCTTGATACAAACCTTAAATTAATTGATAACCAAAAATAAGGTGTATAATTAGACCAAGGGATAAAACCAGACCTCCACCAAGGGCATCTGTAATAGAAATTTACTTCAAATTAAAATAAAAAATATATCAGCAGTTCAGAAAGAACCATGCAGTTTTAAATGCTGTTTATTGAACATTCGCTCTCTTGGCACTAAAGCTGTTTTGGTAAATGATATTATATTAAGTACAAAATCTGATCTGTGTCTTCTTACTGAAACCTGGCTTAGTAAATGTGACACTGTCCCCTAGCTGAGGCGTCACCAGATGGATACTCGTTCCTTCATAAGTCTAGAGATTCTGGTCGAGGAGGAGGCCTTGGAATAATTCATTGTAACAAAATGCAAATCACTTCTAAAAATTTAGGCAACTTTACATCCTTTGAGGTATTCATTTTAAATATTAAAACAGATTCCAACACAATTATAGTGCTAGTCTACAGACCACCAGGGCCATATTCATTGTTCATGACTGAATTTAGCAACCTTCTATCTGATTTGGCTATAAATTATGATCACGTAGTTCTGATGGGGATTTTAATGTACACATTGATGTGGAAACTGACACTTTTAGCAAATGTTTTACTTATTTGTTAAATTCAGTAGGATTTTGTCAGATTGTCAAAGGTCCAACTCATAATCATAACCACACATTAGATTTAATTATAGCTTACAAAGTTGAAATTCAAAATTTAAATATTACTCCATTAGTTATTTCCGATCACAGATTAAAACAAAGACAGTGCGACATCTAGATTGTAATTCTGCTTCAAAATTTATAGATACCTTGAGTAAGTCGAGTGTAATTGTGGAAAACCATTTAGATCAGTTAACATCAAATGTAAACGTGGAAAACAATTTAGATCAGCTAATATCACATTATAATGTGACCTTGAGAGATGCTCTGGACACAGTGGCTCCCCTAAAACAAAAGTGATCAAAGCACATAGAAACTCTCCCTGGTTTAATGAAAATACTCGAGCTCTTAAATTAGAGTGTCGAAAACTGGAGCAGATGGAGAACAACAAAGCTACATGTCTTTCAAATTGCATGGATAGAGAGTGTTAAAAAATATAAAAAAGCCCTCTTTAAAGCTTGCTCAGAATACTATTCTACATTAATAGATAGCAATAATAAAAATCCTAGGGTACTTTTAGAACAGTGGCTAAATTAAACAAATGGAATTCAGATCAACAGTGCAAAATACCAACAGATATTAGCAGTACAGACTTTATGAACTTCTTCAATGAGAAAATTAAAAATATAAGATCCCAGATCTCAGCATCACAGTACAAACCAAATACTAGCTTAGCAGACCCTGCCGCACATTGCATTCAGCACTTTAGTAATTTTAATCCTGTAACTCACCAGGAAGTCTTAACTTTAATTACTAAAATGAAGCCCACTACTTGTTCCCTAGATCCAGTGCCAACAAAACTAGTAAAAAGTGCAATGGATGTTCTTGCAGCGCCTATTCTAACCATTATCAATAGTTCATTACTGCATGGCACAGTACCTGATGCACTAAAAGTGTCAGTCATTAAACCTTTACTTAAAAAGTCAGACCTAGACCCACACATACTAAATAACTATAGGCCTATTTCAAATTTACCATTTCTCTCTAAAATACTAGAAAAGTAGTCGCCAGTCAGCTTCAGTCACACCTTACGCATTACAATTTATTTGAGAAATTCCAGTCTGGCTTTCGCACTGGTCATAGTACAGAAACGCACTAACACGGGTTGTAAATGACATTCTGATATCCTCTGATGAAGGAAACTCCACTGTAATTATGTTGTTGGACTTAAGTGCAGCATTTGACACCATTGACCATTCTATTTTACTGCACAGGCTAGAAAACGATGTTGGGCTTACAGGCCCGTGCTCGCTTGGTTCAGTTCTTATTTATCAAATCGATTCCAATATGTACAAAAATGTGCTGACAGTACTCCATCATTATACACAGAAGTTCAATATGGTGTCCCAGGGCTCAGTACTGGGACCTTTACTGTTTTCACTTTACATGCTTCCACTGGGATCTCTCATTAGGAAACATAATGTTAATTTTCACTCGTATGCAGATGACACCCAGTTATACCTTTCATTTAAATCAAATGAAGTTTCTCCGATGTTGTCTTTAATTAGTTGTGTTAGTGAATTAAAGGAATGGATGAATGAGAACTACTTGTCTTTAAATACAGATAAAACAGAGATGTTAATTGTTGGAGGGAATGACGCTGATCACAGCAATATTTTGTCGTCATTTAACTCAGTTGGAATCCCAATTAATTTTACTGAATCAGCCCGCAATCTAGGAGTTATCTTTGACTCTAGCATGTCATTTAAAGCACATATTACAAAGTTGTCCAAAACATGTTTTTCCATCTTAAAAATGTTAGGAAATTAAGGCTTTCTAAATAAACAGGATTGTGAGAAATTAATTCATGCATTTATCTCTAGTAGGATTGACTACTGCAATGCGGTGTTCACTGGCTGTTCAAACTGTTCTCTATACAGCCTCCAGTTAATCCAAAATGCGCTGCAAGAATTATTACAAGAACAAGAAAATATGAACACATAACTCCAGTTCTTAAATCTTACACTGGCTCCCAGTTAAGTTTAGGGCAGATTTCAAAATCCTCCTTTTAACATATAAAGCATTAAATGGCCAAGGTCCGCTTACTTGTCTGAACTTATCATGACTTACAAACCTGAGCACATTAAGATCTCAAGATGCCGGTCTGCTTAGGATTCCAAGGATTAATAAAATAACAGTGGGAGGTCGAGCTTTTAGTTACAGGGCCCCTAAACTGTGGAATGGTCTTCTTGCTTCTATAAGAGATGCCCCTTCAGTCTCAGCCTTTAAATCCCGGCTGAAGACTCACTACTTCAGTTTAGCATATCCTGACTAGAGCTGCTGATTAACTGTACATACTGCATCTCTGTTGTTAGTCATTAGCACTAAAACATAAGTAACATGATAATTATATTTGAATACTAACCCTCACCTATTCTGTTTCTTTCTGGTACCCAAATGTGGCAATTGGTGCCACGGCCCACCTGCCAAGTTGTTTGCCTGCCTATGGTAAATTCATCCCTGATGGAGGATCACAGGAATCATGGGAAAGAGGGGTCCTTTCATTGGAGCAACGTTTCAGCCGTGGAATGGCCAAATGGGGAGGCAGCTTGATGGATGTGGTCTCCAGGACTCTAAAAATATCCAAATCTTATTATGTGATATCATCTACTGTTAAATTCTGCTCTATTGTGTTGTATTGACCTCCATCTTTTGACACTCACTGCACGCCCAACCTACCTGGAAAGGGGTCTCTCTTTGAACTGCCTTTCCCAAGATTTCTTCCATTTTCCCTACAAGGTTTTTTGGGAGTTTTTCCTTGTCTTCTCAGAGAGTCAAGGCTGGGGGGCTGTCAAGAGGCAGGGCCTGTTAAAGCCCATTGCGGCACTTCCTGTGTGAATTTGGGCTATACAAAAATAAACTGTATTGTATTGTATTGTATTCAGTTAGCGTTGGGAACCCGTGTACCAAATTTCTTGAAGATGGGCCCATAAGTAACAAAGACTGTTGAAAAGTTCAATATGGCGGCAGACAGTGGCATCATACCACCAAAATAAGTACGTACTGTACATTGGTTTCGGTTAGTGCAGGGAAGCCGCCTACCAAATTTCGTGAAGATGGGGCCGTAAATAAGAAAGTTCAGCCTTCTACCTACACAGGAAGTTGGAGAATTAGTGACGTTGGAAAGTTCAATATGGCGGCCAACAGTGGTGCCATACCAACGAAATAAGTACGTACATCGGTTTCCATTAAAAGTTCAATATGGCGGCTGACAGTGGCATCATACCACCGAAATAAGTACCAAATTTAAGCCTTCTACCTACACAGGAAGTTGGAGAATTAGTGATGTTGGAAAGATCAATATGGCAGCTGACAGTGGCATCATACCACCGAAATAAGTATGTACATTGGTTTCGGTTAGCGCATGGAAGCCGCCTACCAAATTTCGTGAAGATGGGGCCATGAATAAGAAAGTTCAATATGGCGGACGTTGTTGACCGTTATGCATAGAATTTCGAAATGAAACCTGCTTAACTTTTGTAGGTAAGCTGTAAGGAATGGGCCTCCCAAATTTCAGCTTTCTACCTACACGGGAAGTTGGAGAATTAGTGACGTTTTTAAAATTCAATATGGCAGCTGACAGTGGCATCATACCACCGAAATAAGTATGTATATCGGTTTTGGTTAGCGCAGGGAAGCCACCTACCAAATTTCGTGAAGATGGGGTCAGCCTTCTACCTACACGGGAAGTCGGAAAATTGGTGACATTGGAAAGTTCAATATGGCGGCCGACAGTGGCGTCATGCCATCAAAATAAGTAAGTACATCGGTTTCGGTTAGCGCAGGGAGGCCGCCTACCAAATTTCGTGAAGATGGGGCCATAAATAAGAAAGTTCAACATGCCGGACATTGTCGACCGTTATGACCGTTACGTGTAGAATTCCGAAATGAAACCTGCTTAACTTTTGTAAGTAAGCTGTACGGAATAAGCCTGCCAAATTTCAGCTTTCTACCTACATGGGAAGTTGGAGAATTAATGATGAGTCAGTGAGTCAGTCAGTGAGTCAGTCAGTCAGTGAGGGCGTTGCCTTTTATTTGTATAGATAAATAACTTAAATATTTAAAAGACAAAAGTGACCCAAAATATTGTAGTAATACATTGTTTTTATTTCTTAAACTTTGCTTTTCCTGTTGATCACATAATCAAAAAGCACTATTAACGATACTTGGAATGGTTGTATTTAGAGGGTATGGACAAAGATCAGAGTGCACATAGAAAAAACATAAAACTCATTTAACGCTGACATACAAAGAGCAAGGTTCAGCTTTTATATATGTAAACAAGAAAAGTTGCATTTTACCTACACCAATTAGCTAACAGGTAATTTGAAAAGGATAAAACTATTTAATTGTTTCTAAAAAAAAAAATAAGATTAAATCTTTGTTATTTATATATGATGACACATAATTAATGGTGTCATTACCTTTTTCTTTTACATCCCAAAGATATGAAAGTTAGAATAACTGGCAGATACTACTGACAAAACTTCCAGTCCTATTTAAAGCATACTATAAGTCTTGTTTTAATGATTTTAACAAAAATACATATAAATAAGATACCCTGCTATGGAACTAGGGAGTGCTAAAGAAGACAGTTGTGGAAGGTCTCATGGAGAAAAACTCTATAAATAGTTAAATATTGATGGTTTTAGTGTTAGATGAGACATATAAGTGTGGTCAGAATTTTTTTTAGCCTATTTTTTCTAAACCAGCTTTTTGGAAACTTTGTTGAATTAATTTTTCCCCACTTACAGACCTAATAGCAAAATCACCTTATAGGGTGTGCTTTATACAGCAAAGATTAACAATATGTTCAAAAACTTAAAAGAAGCTCTGTTATTGGTGCCAGTGTTGGTTGCACACAATTTTTTTCCCGATTTTGTCTGGTTGGTGGCCTCTTAGAAGAGATGGAAAACAGTATTGATACATACAAAATTCTCCACAGAAAGCAGCTTACAGCTGAGGCATGTAGACAACATATCATGAAGTAGGGCATCACTCAACTAAAGTACTAATTGCTGAAGTGGGAATTTCCACTGCTGGTAGAACATGCCTTGCTGCATTGTATTATTACACTTCAACAGTCTAAATCTGGACTGGTGCTCCCCGGCTCTTCAATCATACCATTTAAAGATGCTTCTCTAAATTAAAGAAAGTAATGATTTTCACTTGAGTTCAGAATCTCTCAGTATATCGAATCCATTTTGTTTTGATTGCAGGAATTAAGGGGATGAAACACAGTCACAATCATAACCACTGATCATATTCTATAGGAACTAGTTTTAAAGGGACAAAGAATAGGAAGGGAGTTCGTTTTTGTTTATTCCAATGAAAATGCTAACATCCATCACTAAACATAGTGTTTACTTCTCATATTCACCTCTCCTAACTGTTCAATAAAAAGTTCCAAACCCTTATTCCACAGTCTAACAGCCCACAAAATAAAACATACTGAGTCTGGAATGTCGAGAGAGAGAGACAGACAGAAAGGATGCCTGGCTTGGGGATGATTATCTTTTGAATAAGGGCACAGTACAACAACCCAGATTTCTTTGGTGTCAAAAAAGATTTTCATTCTTAATTTTCCTACCTATCTATCAAATGTAGAGTCTGGTTCCCAATTTTCCTTTAAATTCACAACTAATTTTTTTGTCTAACTCTGAGAGTTTCATTAAAGGTCATGTCAAATTACATGACTTTGTGATAAGAGGTCCATGATGAAGCTCAGTTTTAAATAAATAATAAGGTCCCGGAGCATGCAGGCTCCGAATGGGTGCATGTATGAGCATGCAGGAGCCACTCTGGTGGTTGATTGGGGTTCTTGGCTGATCGCGCATTCACAGGCAAATGAGTCAGTCAGATGCCTCACTCATATCTTGGAGAAGGCAGTACTGTATATAGGGAGTCTGAGTAGTAGAGAAGAGAATTCAAGAGATCATATCAGTAAAAGAGGAGAGACAACACAAAAGAGATTGGAGGCTAAGGAAGAAGAAAAAGGTACGAGTGTAAAAGCATGTGTTGATTAGAATGCAGGTAGGTGGTCAAGAGTATAACCCGAGGAAGCGAGCGGCAAGCCTGCACTTAAGTGTGGGGTTGGAGAATGGGCGATCCTTAGAGCAACAAAGAGGAGTAGGAGCAGGGACTGTTGTGCAGCGTCTCCCTGTTGACTCTGATGGGCCAGCTGAGGAAGATGTGAGTGGGGTTTGACTGGAAATCCTATGGATGCTGATGGAGTGGCATTTGGACCCAAAATTTAGTGGATGACTGCACCTGTTGGTAGGTGTCCCTCATGCTGCACGGTCCTGATGGGGTAAGCTGAGGAGATGCCAGATTTTAAGAAGACGCACTGGGACTCATGATTGTTTTAAAATATAAACCTGTCTGGAATTTTAACCTTGATTTTCTATTGGCTTATTTATTGATTTTAACCTCCACTTTTTGGTCCCTGATTTTATTATATTATTTATTGATGAAGATAATTTTTATGAAATGCACTATTGGACACTGTTTGGGTTTGTTTGGATTTTAATAAAAGCACAGAACACTTTGCACCAACCCCTAGCTTACTGTGCATGTCCTCATTTACCTGGCTCATCTCAGTTAATGACTATTGACGGTGCTGGGTTCAAGATGCTCCTAGAAGCCGATTTGTACCATCACAGACTTTTCCAGCGATTTTGAGTCATAGCCTTTATTTACCTAGTCTTAGCAAGTGGGAGGCAGTGAATGATGTGCGTACATAAAACCCGTTGTGTAATTTGACATGCCCAGCTAGTTATAGGGGTAGGATCTGTATGCATGAGATTTGACAACCAATGAATACTCATCCAGAATTACAATGCATATAATACTGAGACAACAAATAAGGAACACGGGTATTTTGGACTTTGCAAACAGAAGAGAAGCTCATCTGTCTGATGTCTTGTGTTTTATGTACCATGACAGAATGGAAAAAAGAAATAAGGGCAGAAATTACAGCTGAACTTGCCATACCTGGTAATCCTTAGCATGCTGTTGACTGTCACAAAACGGGGTGAGCATGACTATACTGAAAAGTAATTTTTCAATCAGTAAATATGACATGGCCATCGATTTTCAGTCGTCGTAAACTGATATGGTCCGGCAATGAGATAAGGAATTGCAGTAGGCAAATCTGACATATCACTTACTAATGTTTTTATATTTTTTTTGGAAGTAAAATAAAGTACAATTGACTTGAAAGAGTTTTTTACACAACATTTTGTCTGTACTTAATAGCTTGTTATGAATTTCTGGACAGTCCATGTATATGTTATGCTTCATTAAGACAGAAAAAATGTATGAAAGTTAAGGTTAAGAATGAATTTGAAAAAGCATAACTTCAGCAAATGAAAGCTGGCCCACCTTTGCAGTCTTGATCAAAATGCAGGGTTTAAACATTTAGTGAAAACGTTTGATCTTTTAATGAGTAAACTTTGATATAAGTTATGATAAAGAGACACACAGCTAATGTTAAGTCACAGCCAGCAAAAACAGGAAGCTATCTGGTGGATAGGAAACTATATAGTGACAACAGATTTTCAAGTTGAAACAATTGAGCTTTCATGCCTAGAAACATTAAGCACACCGTCACAAGAATATCTAAAGCCGAATCAGTATTTGGAAAACAAATGACTCTTCTTTAATCTATTAACTTTCTCTTACCCTGTAAAGAAATATCTTCTTTACTTTAAGGAGATGTTGAAACATTTAAAAAACTTAGGGGGCAACAATGTAGTTTATAATATAATGGACACTGTAAAAATAAATAAGTTTTCAGTTGATTATAAATTTCCATAACAAAGCCTACTTTGTTTTGTCAGTACAGGAAATGTCTACATGAAAAGTACCAACAGAAAATAAGATATCAATATGGAGAAGAATGCATATTTTCTCATCTCTATCTGTTACTACTTGCCAAGTGTAATTAAAATTATATTCAGTTCTGCACATAATTAACCATTGAACAGGTTCAAAAATTAATAACGTAATGTTGATATGAGGTGATACTGTAAATATTCACTTCTTATCTTATTTCACCTATAAACTATTAAGAATTTTGGTAAATATGTCTTAGTACATATGAATTTAAATTACTTGCAAAAATCATATACAGTACAACCAAAAATTAAACTGTTAACAATTTCTAGTGTGGCTTACAATGGGAAATAAAACCATTTTGCTATTACAGCAGACTGTTTTTATGGTTTATATTGTACTGCATCTATTCATTTTTGTAACCACTTAATCTAACTTGGCATATAAAAAGCACAACTAACAATTCAAAGAGGATTGAATAACTGGTAATAAACAATCTCAAAGTGTCATTGACCAGAAACAGGAAAATAATACAAGTATAAAATAATGTACAGAATAGATACAACTACAGAAAAAACAATAGTAGAACATTTATTTCTTAATGAATGTCTCTTAACAATTTTTTATCAAAATAAGTAAAGAATAGGCTGGACAAAGACTTTTTATTTACTTGACAAAGGTACTGGAGTTATTGTATAATTTCTCACTATCAAAACAATCCTATTTAATGAGTTCCAGCTGGAAGAATGTTCAGATTGAAGTTCTGCAATTCTGAAGACAACATTAAAATTGTACTTTTTAGGCTACTCATGATAAATATGAATATTTTCTAGCAAACCTGTAGTAGTAGGGTATTGTATTGTTTTAGCCATTATGGATGCAATGAGAAGTGAAGCCAAATGACACCATTTATTATCTAACCCCTTCAACAGCTTGCCTGAAGATAACTTTATATTTTTGTATAATTTTATTTCAAAGCATTCTTAGCCAAGATTTACTTAATTAGCCATGAAGCTCAATGTTGTCATTCAAATCAATAATTTGCCAGAATACTGCAAAACTAAACAATACTATACCTTTCATTTTTCCACTCATTTATAAGAAAACAATACATAAAATATGCCTAGATTTGTTTGCTTCCTTGAGTAATAAACCAAAAAGATCTTAAACAAGGATGCACTTAATACCTTAATAACAATGCACAATTTAGCAGTTAGTCAGTTAAACATTATTCTTCTGAGAACTTCCAATGTTGATTTAAATAATGGATTTGTAAACAGCAAACCAAAATTGCTGTCTGCTTTATGAACAAAGAACTGCTGTCTTTCTCTGTAAAATCTGCTAAGCCCACCCAGCCTTCAGGGCCTTCCCAGACACCTACTAATATTGTCACAGACTGCCAAAAGTAATATACTGTAACCTAAACTTTGTTTACATAAGTAAAACACAGCACATCTCTTGTGCCTTATTACATAAAAAATGTACTGCACACTTATCATGAAACAGATCAATAGGCTCTTCTTTCCTTAAGATGACACAGTATTCAGAGTGTTGACAGCTGCAATATTAAGCAATTTAATTAAAACAATCTTAGAAATTAGATAATAATTTTAATGCAACTAACCAGATTTCTTCAGTATCTGGTATGAAAGGTACAGTTCATGAGCAGAAACATTACAAACCCTGCACATGGTATTTGAGGAGGGAAAAAATTTATTCACACTTTTCCTAAAACCCACCAACCAGGATTTAGTAATAGATGGCAATAATGATGAACACATGACATGGAATTATACAAAGATATTTTCAGTTTTGTTAATAATACAAAAATACAAATAAATCAATTAAATAGTACTTCTTAACTTTTCACAAATAGTGATCATTTTTTAAAATAAAAGAATTACAAATGGGTAATAAAGTCCTGAAATGAATGTGTGACCAATAGCAGATCCAAATTTTACATTATACAGAGACCATTCTAAAAGAATTAAATGAACCTAAATCCTTTTTAATACATTTAAAAGTAAAATGGAAACCATGTAAATCACATACTTTATATATTTACATTTACATTATTTAGCAGACACTTATTTTTTTAAGTAATTTATAAATCTATGAAAATATGTATCACCTTTATTGTTATAAATAATCTACACAATGAGATACTTATTTGCATGTCTGCCTTAGATACGTGCTGTAGTACAATGCCAATAACAGATAATGCATATAATAAAAACAAGTATTGCAATATTAAATGATAGAGATGTAAGAAACACAAATAAAGTACACTCACATTACATGACTTTCATAATGGCCAGCTTTTGAACTGCCTTATAACCTGAAACTAGTGTTCTGTGATAGGAATGACTCCTATGCAGACTTCATTCCTGCCTTCATCTATTGCTATTAGGTCAGGTTTCAGCTGCTGAAGACTGTTTATTGAAAAAAGACAGTAAAAGAATGTATGCATGAATGGAGAGAACCCTTTCAGAACTGTTTAGATTTATAACATCTATTTTTAAGCTCTCTTAGAAAATTGAATAACAATGTCTTTGGAGAAGGCTTAGAATAGATGGGATATACAGTATTTCTGAACAGTAATTTTTTGAAAAATATATTTCGGTATAATTTAAGCTGGACTTTATATACAATGTTTCAAATGCATAATGAAATATCTTCGATTGCGATTAGACAGCACTTTATTTAAAATGCTGGAAACCACCTCATGAGCTTGTAAACTATGACAAAGAAATCTTCCAGTTTTTTTTTACCCTGTCATATGTATTTTGTAAACATTGCTGCAAGAATATTTCAAATTAAAGTGCTGTGCCCATTGTATAAACTCCATAATTCTGTATCAGTTCAGTAGTTACACTCAGGCCAACTTTATATTCATATAATATCTACCTCAAGTAATGGTATTAAAGCTTAGCAGTTACATTATGACAAGTATGTTATGAAAACAACACTGAAAAAGTGACATGTCCTGCCCTCTTCAGCTATCAATCAGGGAAAGATGACGGCAGTACTCCATCCTGCATTTGCTGTCAAGTAAGGCTGTACAATTTCTATCTCATGCCATATATCCATATAAGATTTTCAAATGACTAAAACCTAGATTGTTTCTACTGCTAGCAAGCTATCTAGTATTATCTAATATTGATCATCAGCTTAGTGAGCCAAGCACTTGCTAAATTAAACAGCATGAAAGCTGATGATATTCTCCAATTGTACTATACATTTGCTGCATTTCACTTTTACACTTTGCCTTTATAACAGTGATTACAAGATGGGAAACATTTTAGGCAAGGAACATTCATAAACTAAGCATTAACACAAAGGAATACCACACAAATGTTGTAGTCTAGATGAAGAAGAGAGGTTTTGAAGCCCTAAAATACACTCCATTTCCTACTGATCTTTGGTGCATGGTGACCTTTTACTAATGGTTTCATACTGTATGTACAGTACAAAAAAATAGAAGAACCAGTAATTCCTGCAAAAATTCTGAAAAACGATTCAGTAAAGTGACACTGAACAGGGGTTGGCAACAATTGTAAATATGGTAAAATTATAATGTTAACAGACTACAAATGGGTGTTCAATGGGGTAAGGCAAGTAGCAGTTTTATGTTTTAACAGTCAGTAGGATCATACAGAAAAAAGTATTGTAAGAATTTTGTTATCAGATGCTGGAAGGTCTTTTTACAAACAGCCCTTAAATTTTCATCATGGTTCTGTTGCTCTGAAGTTTATTTCACAAACTAAACAATATTTTAAAGGAGTGAGGGATCACAAATAAATTACAATCTAGTGCACAGAGCAGCAAAGGAAGCAGAGTTCTTTTTTTGCTGCCTAGCCACACCTTTAAACTGAGGTGGAGGCCAGTGCAGAGCTTCCTCCGTATTCTTGCTCCAGATATGTTTTCAGTAGTCTAATAAAGCTTAACTCTTCCTTACCAGACAAATGAAATGTATGTGCAATCTTACATAACACTTGTGCAGCTTTCTCCATATGTGAAATGTATTTTGTTTTTTAATTTGACAGTCAAAAATGTGTGTTTCTCCTGGAAAAGAATTAGGAGATGTAAGGAACATCTAAAAAATCTATAAAGTTCATATTCATTAACTATACCTTTCTCCCCATTAAAAGACAAAAAAAACAACTTTCATAATAAATATACAAAGGGGCGGCACGGTGGCGCAGTGGTAGCGCTGCTGCCTCGCAGTTAGGAGACCCGGGTTCGCTTCCCGGGTCCTCCCTGCGGAGTTTGCATGTTCTCCCGTGTCTGTGTGGGTTTCCTCCGGCGCTCCGGTTTCCTCCTACAGTCCAAAGACATGCCGGTTAGGTGGATTGGCGGTTCTAAATTGGCCCTAGTGTGTGCTTGGTGTGTGGTGTGTTTGTGTGTGTCCTGCGGTGGGTTGGCACCCTGCCCAGGATTGGTTCCTGCCTTGTGCCCTGTGTTGGCTGGGATTGGCTCCCGCAGACCCCTGTGACCCTGTATTGGTCTTCAGCGGTTAGAAAATGGATGGATGGATGGATAATTCTCAAAGTTCAAGTTTTTTGTTTTAGTTTGTATTATCATTTTTATTCATTCCTTCTGTTCACAATACTCAAGTCAAATTTACGGCTATGATATAGTTTCTCATTTAATTTATGGACAACCCCATTTTATTTAGGGCCAGCTCAGTTCATATATTCTCCTCAATGCAGTTGGTACTGTGACAGACGTACTGTCATGTTTTTCTATCCATATTTTGTTTAGAAAAGTCAAAAATACAACAAATTAATTCAGAAGCGAAAAAATTACTTTTGCTAATAGTACCTAATAACAGAACATCAACCTCCTGTGTGTGAGTGTGTGTGCGTGTGTGTATGTATGTATGTATGTATTTATTTATTCAGTAAATGCAAAAAAAAATTTAAGTGATCAGAGAGGCATTCATTTATGCTCTGTTTTGGGCAGAATTAGTGTTTCATTCTCTGTAATTGCTATACAGTTATTGTCAGCTGTTATTAGAACACACATACCAGCCAGGAAGGATAGGGTAGTTTTATTTTTGTAAGCTTCCAATCTTATTAAACTAGAGCGAAAGAAATCAAGAGAAAAGGCCAAGGTAGGACACATTATATTATCTGAAAGACAGTAAATCATATCAGGAAATGAAAAGAAAAGCTAAACACAGAAAAGAATAGAGGAACTCTCCTATGACAGATAACCAAAGAAGAAGAATCTAATCTTGTATGTAAACGTCACGCCTGGAAGTATGTGTGTCTGTCTGTCTGACCGGGAAGTGAGAGGTGGAGTCGGGGTAGGGGCTCCACCTCTGAAGAAACAGAAACTCGCTTAGCTGCTAATACACAAGCGATGTCAGCACAAAAGCAAAACGAAACCTCCTAGGAGAGAAACGACCAGAGTAGTTCCTTTCAATTACCTAACATCTCTAAATTTCTATTTTTTTTCTGACGATTTCAATAGTTTCTAGGACCACTTACATAGCTAGTTATGTGTATAACTGATAGCAAAATATGTCTTGCAAGGGGTAATGCACAGTAAGTGGTGGTCCACTTTCGCTGCATAGTATTATTATTGCTGTTCCACTGTTTTAAAATATAATACAATCAATGCCTACATTAACTTTAAAAGCAAAGTCATTCAGCAATGCAAATCCCTGAAAAGTTGTGTATGTCTACATTGAAAAAATATATGGCATTGTTTTCATTAATTTTCCATAATGAAATTAACTTTAATATGTAACCAGGGACACTTGAGGGCTTACTGATGTAGAGCCAAAATGGGAATTGCCCTCCTTTACTTAACATAACAAAACAAAACTGACTTCATTTTAACTTAAAATACAACCTGCACAATCAAGCTGAATTCTCCACTTCTTAAAAATAGATGAAATTCACCATTGAAAAGTGGTAAAACAAGCTTCTTATTAAATATAACCACCATGTTGACTAACATCTGGCAACTTTTGTTAACACACCCGCATCCTATCACATAGAAGTTATGTTCATGAAAGTAATGTAACATTGTACTAGCAAATCACACACTGAAAGGTGATGAAGGACCAAAATTCCTCTTCACAGGTCTTGTTGATCAATGTTATGTACAAAGTATTACTCAAAATATTTGGCTAATGTGCATCCAGGAAAATAAATGCAATAAAAATATCAACACCATCCCTTTTCAACTCTGCTGCTCTCTACAGGAAGCTCTCCTACAGACTTACTTAAGGTTACAGTGGTGTGAAAAACTATTTGCCCCCTTCCTGATTTCTTATTCTTTTGCATGTTTGTCACACAAAATGTTTCTGATCACCAAACACATTTAACCATTAGTCAAATATAACACAAGTAAACACAAAATGCAGTTTTTAAATGATGGTTTTTATTATTTAGGGAGAAAAAATCCAAACCTACATGGCCCTGTGTGAAAAAGTAATTGCCCACTGAACCTAATAACTGGTTGGGCCACCCTTAGCAGCAATAACTGCAATCAAGCGCTTGCAATAACTTGCAATGAGTCTTTTACAGCGCTCTGGAGGAATTTTGGCCCACTCATCTTTGCAGAATTGTTGTAATTCAGCTTTATTTGAGGGGTTTCTAGCATGAACTGCCTTTTTAAGGTCATGCCATAGCATCTCAATTGGATTCAGGTCAGGACTTTGACTAGGCCACTCCAAAGTCTTCATTTTGTTTTTCTTCAGCCATTCAGAGGTGGATTTGCTGGTGTGTTTTGGGTCATTGTCCTGTTGCAGCACCAAGAGCGCTTCAGCTTGAGTTGACGAACAGATGGCCGGACATTCTCCTTCAGGATTTTTTGGTAGACAGTAGAATTCATGGTTCCATCTATCACAGCAAGTCTTCCAGGTCCTAAAGCAGCAAAACAACCCCAGACCATCACACAACCACCACCATATTTTACTGTTGGTATGATGTTCTTTTTCTGAAATGCTGTGTTCCTTTTACGCCAGATGTAATGGGACATTTGCCTTCCAAAAAGTTCAACTTTTGTCTCATCAGTCCACAAAGTATTTTCCCAAAAGTTTTGGCAATCATTGAGATGTTTCTTAGCAAAATTGAGACGAGCCCTAATATTCTTTTTGCTTAACAGTGGTTTTGCGTCTTGAAATCTGCCATGCAGGCCGTTTTTGCCCGGTCTCTTTCTTATGGTGGAGTCGTGAACACTGACGTTAATTGAGGCAAGTGAGGCCTGCAGTTCTTTAGACGTTGTCCTGGGGTCTTTTGTGACCTCTCGGATGAGTCGTCTGCGCTCTTGGGGTAATTTTGGTCGGCCGGCCACTCCTGGGAAGGTTCACCACTGTTCCATGTTTTTGCCATTTGTGGATAATGGCTCTCACTGTGGTTCGCTGGAGTCCCAAAGCTTTAGAAATGGCTTTATAACCTTTACCAGACTGATAGATCTCAATTACTTCTGTTCTCATTTGTTCCTGAATTTCTTTGGATCTTGGCATGATGTCTAGCTTTTGAGGTGCTTTTGGTCTACTTCTCTGTGTCAGGCAGCTCCTATTTAAGTGATTTCTTGATTGAAACAGGTGTGGCAGTAATCAGGCCTGGGGGTGGCTACAGAAATTGAACTCGGGTGTGATACACCACAGTTAGGTTATTTTTTAACAAGGGGGCAATTACTTTTTCACACAGGGCCATGTAGGTTTGGATTTTTTTTCTCCCTAAATAATAAAAACCATCATTTAAAACTGCATTTTGTGTTTACTTGTGTTATATTTGACTAATGGTTAAATGTGTTTGATGATCAGAAACATTTTGTGTGACAAACATGCAAAAGAATAAGAAATCAGGAAGGGGGCAAATAGTTTTTCACACCACTGTATGTGCCTCTCCACAGCAGTATGTACCTGAAACAAAAGATTAAGCAATCACAATCCTCTGAAAACTGTTTATTTTGTGAGGGGCAGCCATTAGTCTAGCCCAGCCAGGACACCCTCAGTCAGCAAGGACAGGAGAGACGGCATGCACAAGGCATTGTCTCCCCCGGAACACTAAGGGGCAGCCCCCCTGGGTTGCAGCAGCACCCTGAATTCCCATAGGGCATCGTGGGACTTGGTGTTTGTCGGATCAGCCCCGTTGAGTTCCATGGGTGCTGCCAGGAGTGCTGTGGGATATAGATAACCCTACTATGTTGGTCTTCAGCCTTGTCTGGAAGTGCTTCCGGGCCATGCTCATAGACCACTGGAAGTACTAATGGGTGCAGAATAAAAGGAGCCTGCTGTCTTCATTCTGGGAGTCAGAATGGAGGTGGAGAACAAAACTTGCTGGAGGAGGAGTGAAGGCAGGAGGAGACAGAGAGAAAAAGAAATAAAATGAAAAGTGTACTTACTGAGCTTATAGTAATGTGCTTGGTGCTGCACTGGCAGGAAATGATTTAGGAAGTGTTTCCCACTGAAATAAAGCCTTGTGTGTTGGGCTGAACTTGTGTACACATCTGTTTGTGATGGGTTCGTGTAGCTTGTGCACCCCCCAGTGGCCACACATTATAACAAAACACAATCGTCATCTGAGATCTCAAAAGACAGTAACCACACGTCAAACTTACTCTGTAAGGTATGAAAAGTACCAGAGAGACCATGTTTTACTTTCAGGCATTCTAGTATAATCTCTAAATGTGACTTTAAACTGTTCATGGCAAATTATCTAGCCATTGAGACATGAAACAGACAAAGACACATATAAATTACTGCTTTGGAGTAGGATAAACCTACCAATAATCTAATAGTTATTATATGCAGAAAATAAAACCACATGCCTCATGAAAATCTTTAGCCATTTTAAGTTATTCTTTTTCCAGATTAGATAGGATGGTTATGTACTACAGTAAAAGCTATTGTAGGATTAATGTTTGGCGGCACGGTGGCGCAGTGGTAGCGCTGCTGCCTCGCAGTTAGGAGACCCGGGTTCGCTTCCCGGGTCCTCCCTGCGTGGAGATTGCATGTTCTCCCCGTGTCTCCGTGGGTTTCCTCCGGGCACTCGGTTTCCTCCCACAATCAAAGACATGCAAGTTAGGTGGATTGGCGATTCTAAATTGGCGTAGTGTGTGCTTGGTGTGTGGGTGTGTTTGTGTGTGTCCTGCGGTGGGTTGGCACCTGCCCAGGATTGGTTCCTGCCTTGTGCCCTGTGTTGGCTGGGATTGGCTCCAGCAGACCCCCGTGACCCTGTATTCGGATTCAGCGGGTTAGAAAATGGATGGATGGATTAATGTTCCAGACCAAGCTGCCTATGTAACATCATACAGTGCACTGACTAACTTGGATAGTTAGAAAAAGAAAGCTTATCTTAAATAGAAAAGGATGTAAGCACTGAAGACTTTTCAAATCAGTGTTAAAATCCCCCAATTCTAAAAGACCAAAAATCCTTTTGTAGCATGTAATAGGCAAATAAGAACATACATAAGAACCATACGAAATTTGACAAAAGAGAGGAGACCTTTCAGTCCATCAAACCAGTTTGTTTAGCTAATAGCTAAGCTGTCCCAATATCTCATTCAGATTTTTCTTAAATGTTGTCAAGGTTTCTGCTTCAACTACATGTAGTTTGTTCCAGAGTCCTACAACTCTTTATGTGAATAAATGCTTCTTGGATTCAGTTTTAAATGCACTTCCCCTTAATTTCCACTGATGTCTTAAAGTATGTGAATCACCCTTAAGCCGAAAGAATGTTGCTGGATCTACTTTAACAATGACTTTGAAGATTTTAAATATCTGGATTAGGTCCCCACACTGTCTCCTCTGCTTGAGAGAGTAAATAGGATTAATTCTCTGTGTCTGTCAGAGTAGGACATGTCCTTAAGTCCCGAGATGCTCTTGGTTGCTCACATCTGCACAGCTTCAAGTGCTGCTATGTCTTTCTTCTACAGTGGTGACCAGAACTGCACACAACACTCCAAATCCAATCTTACTAGTATATTATATAGTTTGAGCATAATGTCCCTTGACTTAAATTCAACAGTTTTTAGGATATATTCTAACATTTTATTTGCCTTGTTAATTGCTTCTGTGCATTGTTTAGTCGATGAAAATGTTTTAATCTTTGCAAGAATATAATTGTGGGATGCTTCTATGTTAATATGTAATAAGGATAAGGAAATATTTGCTGTTAAGCTATTGTGCATGCATACAGATAAACCTATTACAAGATTTTTTCTCTTTTTCAAAGACAAATCAAATTTAATAAAAATACTTCTTGGATCTCAATAAAAATAATAATGCATTACTTGGTAAAGAGAAAAATAATCAAATTTGGTACTCACATTTACAGAAGATGCTGAAAGTGATCTCCTTGCGTCAATACATCTCTGTACCCGTTTCAGCATGTTCACGTACACTCTTTGTCACAGGATTGATTCTCTGCATCGCATTTTTAATGTTGAACTTCAGTTCATTTACATGCTGCAGATTTGTCTCATACAAGCAACCCATTAAATAGTCAACTGTTGTTACGTCAGGTGATCGTGGTGGTCATAAACCCTTGCTAATAATCCTTTTGTTAGGGAAATTTCCCTTGTTTCTTTGATGGAACCTGTCTGCACGTACGCTTCCACTATTGTAATTCTTTCTTGCAGCGAAAACTGCATGTCATTAATTTTGGATGCACTAGCATGCACTGACCACTTCAGTACACTGCCACCACAAAAGTGGTTTCCAGGTAGCTTTCTGTCCACTGTGAAATTGTTTCTTTAATGCAATGCATAGGGTATAAAAAAACTAATGCTATTTTGTCTCATTCAAGATGGTGAGATTGCTGTAAGACAAATTTATTTATCTCCTTGAAGAAAAAATGAGAGCTACCAAGATGAAACAATTCTATTCCCTCATTTGACATATGCATGTCTTAGTTCAAGACCTGACATAAGATTTACTAGTATTATAAAATCATTCACACTGACAAAATGTAAAATTATTAATCAGGAGCTATGTACAATTTATTTTTAATAAATGACACAATTGTTTAGTGGTATACCTTTCAGAACTGACAGATTTAAACAATTATTGAATGATTTTTCAAAGAGAAGTATATTTACCCCTGACAGTACTGCAAAAAACCTTAATGTGAGTAGCTTGAATCTATACCCATTGAGCTACACCCTTTCCCTAAATGTAACAGAAATTGTGCCCATACACATGAAGCAGGATTAATTATATTTCAAATGTATATTTAAATTTGAAATATGTATTCACATACTGCTAATTTCTTAACCAGCACAGCACAGTATGAGTTAGGTTACTGTGTGGTGGTTTTCGTCATTCTCGGTATTCACAGCTGTCAACAAAATATGGAATAATAGTTTAACTATACTCAGGGTTGAATGATTCTCTTGCCAAATATGAATGTCTCAAAGAAGGCAAACATTTATTAAACTTTGCACTTTGAGGGACTCTTCTTTAAAGTCATACATGTATCCTCTTGATCACTGTTATTTGAATTTGGACTGCTGAATGGCACAAATAGTATGTCTTATGACCAGCTGACAAAAGGTTGCCACAGACAGAAGGCACGGACAAGACATTGGACAGGACAGTCTGGGGCTGCATTGTTAAAAATGAACCCACACTGGTGACTGGAGAACCCCCCTCAATGGCTAGTATGGATAAACTGTCACTAGAGGCAGTATACTGTGTTTTTAAAGAGTAATTTCTCTCAGTATAAAAAATAAGTCACTGGGTACTCATAAAAATTATAATGTCTGGTAGCATAGTTTAGTTAATACAAGGAGAAGGTAGTGTCATTGTATACAGGTATATTGTGGATGGCATGCAGCACTAGGACAAACAAATGATGCCTTCTCATTTTAGTGTGATCTAGAGTTTAGAAATTGTGAGACACATGAAGGTACTAAATGAAGCACTGTAGGAAAGCCCCAAGAATTTGGGAGGGTATTCCTGACCCTACAAATAACACTCAAAATAATTACCCTTTGAGCTTGGAATTGAGGTGTGAGTAAGGAAAAAGTAGTGGGGCCAGTGAGTGGAAAAACAATATTTAAAGGCAGGTAAGATTGTGACTTGCGCCACCTCTTAGTTTGGGACTAGACTCCGTTTTGTTAGGTTCAGTCTTTGTTTTTTCCATTTATTTGCTCTGTTACTTTGTGTTCTCTATTTGAACATCCTTTTTATGTTTGCATTTAAAAAAATCTGTATTTTTTTTTTGTATATAAACTTTGTTCCACAGTAGGGTCTCTAACAGAGGCAACCCATCACACTATGCACACATCTTCTGTCTGAATTAATTTTGAATGCTGCTGCATTTAGTGAAACTGCTCCACAAAGGAATACAATGTTTTTCTGTTAACACATAATTATAAATCATAATAAATATGTACAATTGTATCATGATTTATTACCTTAATATCACTATTGCTAAAGGCACTTTAACATAATGGGAATGTACCTGAACAATAAAAAACTAGTATTGCTATACAAATATGTATTATGATGATTACAGAGTGCTTTATTAGGAAACAAATTATCAGTCCCACAAATCTGCCTGTTTATGCAAACCAGCAGGTAATTGGCAACACTATCCTAAAATTCTGCATGAACTGAGGACTGTTTATACAAGAAATACGGTAAACAGCTTATTCATTTTAAGGTAAACAAAAAAATTCTATGTCTAGTATAAGCTTCTTTAATTCCAACATACTGTATGTTGATTATTTTACCAATAGCATTGTATAGTGAATTTATTTTTTATATGAAAGTTCATTTAAGACTAAATGCAAAACAGTAATGTAACATGCCAAAGCAGAGCATTTTTTATAAAATAAAATAATTGTTTTCCATCTGCTTGACAAATATTTACATGAGTGATATTAATATTTGCTTGGTCATTGTCTTCATAGGGTTTACCCTGTGTCTGCATAGGTTTTTCACCACCATACCTAAAGATGGATCACTTAGGCTGATTGGAGATTCCATATTTGCCCTTTGAGAATGAGTGGGTGGATTGCAGCCATATCCTGAGTTGGCCTCTAATCTGCACGTGACACTGCTGAGATTAACTAATTAGGAGTCACCACCAACAAAGTGAATGACAATGAGAGGTGGATGAGGGTCAGGTACAATGCTAGTCAGGAGACAGACCAGAATGGGACAGATCCAACCACAGAATTCATGAAAAAGAGATCTCTATCTCTATCTCTCTCGAATTAATGCACCATAAAAAACAGTAAGATGGTATATTGTTCCAAAGTTGCTATATAACACAACTCTGCTATTCCAATTATAAACCATAAATTCTGTGCCCAATGTTACAGCCAGTAAGAATATTCTAGTCATAAATGGCAGCTAGCAATTTTAACTACTGGAGCAGTTCCCAAGGGTTTTAGGGACCAGACTGGGATTACTAAGGATAATTTAAAAGTCGTAGCAGAATCTGTACAGTGTAATCTAGATAAAAATGCAACTTACCACAACTCTGTAATATACCGTTAGAAAAACTGTTTTCCCTTTGAAGAGTACAAATGTGGCATTTACAATATCCAATAAATCAGACAAACAGCAGTAGCTAAAATAGCAAATAAATAAACACTGTTAAAATACCACAAAAATTATAATTAAATAATGTGCTGCAGTAACAGCAAGAATTGGCTTCAAATGGAGAAACAGTTTGGAGAGGAAATTGTTGCCCAGTTGGATCTGTTCATTTAGGTCAAGAAAGACAAAGCCTCCTCTGGTAAATTGGTCTCAGAATTTTAAAGGATTACATTTTAACAGTTATTTGACCAGAAAAACAAAACAAAAAAAAAACAGGCTTTTAGGTTTCTGTCTTTCTTAAGCATTCAATATGACCTAGACAGGCAGTAAACAGATATCCATATATTATACGGTTCAACAATTAGCACAATGTAGGGAGCAAGCAGATACACATTATTAGTAGGGCATGATCAATATCCATGAGACAACTTGTACAATAAATTGAACTAAGTGCATGTCTTTCAGAGAAAACTACATGCACTACACTTCAGAACATACTGACTGTTTAAGAGGGTCTTTGGTTATCTTACAGATGTAAGATGGTCCAATGACTGCTCATATGTATAAACAATGCTCTTTAAATCAGGAAGACAAGTACCAATATATCATATGCCATGGGTTTGTCAAACAGAAGTGGCATTAAGGAATTAAAATTTATCAAAAGGTTTATCAAAAAAAGGCCAGCACTCAAAATGATGAAAGAGGTCAATGTTGTCTGTCAGGGCTGGTGCAAATTTACAGATGGGTTGAAGTCAACTGACAAATGAGTAAAACACTGCTACTGAAACATTCACATTAGAAAGGAATACTATAGATTATCGAAACTGAAAACAAAATAGTTTTAGTTCCATCAAGAAAAAGGTGCAGTTTCATTGGGCTAACGAGGACATTTACTGGTCACTGGAGAATTTTAAAATCTAGTCTAATTAATCCCATTTCCTGCTTACTTACCCTGATTGAAAAACTGGAATAAAATGAAAATCACACCCTGGTCAGGAGAAGAATTGCAGTTAGTGACAGCATAATGAATATGAGACGTATTATTCTTTCAGGTCAGAAGTAGACAAACATGGAGCAAGCAAAACAATATAGTTAAACTTTCAAAAATTCTTTGACACTGTTACACAAAAAAATAATGTTGAAACTAGCAGCCATTGGCATAATATATAATTTTTTTATATATATAATTTACAAAACTAGATTTCAAGTTGGTTTATATGCAAGAGACAAATGATACAGACAACACAATAAAACACCATGTGGGTTGAGGTAATCAGTGGACTTCCTCAGGGATCTGTGCTAGGATTTTTCTTCTTTGCAATTTATATTAAAGGCACAAACTCTGATATAGAGAGGACACATCTGATGCCCGCACATGATGCCAGAATTGGAGAAATAGTAAATACTGAGGACGCAGAAAAAACAATTCAAACCGATATGGGCAATTTCCAAAACTAGGCGAACACCTGGAAAATACATCTTAATGTACAAAAGTGGAATATACTAAATGATGGCAAAAGTAACAGAAGATGGCTTAACATTATATTCTAAAGGCTACTAAAATAAATAAAGGGATACTATTCTCAGATTGTATCATACTCCAGTGAGACTTCATCTGAATTCTTTGTGTAGTTTTGGTAACCACATTACACAAATAAATTAGAAGCTCAAAGGCACAAATAAAGGTGATCTAGCAGAATTCTTTCATTGAAATCACATTCTTGAGAACACTGGATAAAATCAAGGTGATGTCCATTTAATATGGAAAGCAGGAATCTTTTCTTTCACACAAAGAGCCATAGGAATCATATAGTTGATGAGGAAACCAGAACAACTTTTAAGAAGTATCTCGATGAGATGTTGGAACAGCATAGATTTTGTCTGTCAAACTTCTTATGTTTCAGTGGTGCACTCATATGTAAATGGCCTTTTCAATAGGGGTATGAATCCAAGTTATAAACCAGGAAAAGCCCTGTTACGGGTCGAGAAACATAATAGCTAATTCAGCGTACTACACCTAATCTGTACAGCAAAGGTCGAGCAATAGCTAATTAGCAAAAAAAAAAAAAAATGGAGCACATTGGTGGTGAAATGGGAAGACATCTCTAAGTCCATACCTTATGTTGACCATTTCAAAGCTCTATAAATATATACTACATTACTATAAAGAAACATTTTAAGTATTTTCTACAGCTGGAACACAGGCTTATGAAATAAAATGCTGAATGTTGCAAAAATAATCTTGTTGAAAATATAGCCTCAAAGCAGAAATATGACAATATAAATTGCTTGGAACTATAATATTAAGGCAATAGCTAAATACATGATACTGCTTTTTTGTCATATGAAAATATGTCAAAAATTGTACTTCTCAAAAAGGGAAAATTAGCTGCCGTTTTCGCTATGGAAATGTGAAAAAAAGACATTGGCAGCAGTACATTTCAGGTAGCGTATAAGGATTAACATTGGACTGAGCAAGACATGTGGCAAAATGAAAAAGACGTGGTTTATAGATGGTGAGGGATTAAAAATTGTAAACCACCTGACTCACCCCTACCAATTCATTTCATGTCTGCATCTTGACTTGATTGCATATTTCAAATCGTTTGTATTAATTTACTTCCAATGGAAAGAATTCAAAATATACGAATTAAATGTAAAGTAACATTAAAAACATAAAGCTGGTCATGCTAACGTGGAAGAGCACAATCCAGGAAAAACCCCCAGACAAGGTAACACTCCACTGCAGAAATCATACACCAATAACCATATTTGCCATACTGATTTAGCGCCATCAATCAATCTGCCCTGCATGTATTTAAGATGTGGAGGGACAACCTTTACAACCCAAGAAAACTCAAACAGACATGTGTAAGTGACAATCCAGACAGTGAAGAGCTTGGAAGCAACAGGGCTAACCATTGTTCCACCCTCAAAAGACAACAGCTTTATCTATACTAATAAAAGGCAAAGCCCTCACTCACTCACTCACTCACTGACTCATCACTAATTCTCCAACTTCCGTGTGGGTGGAAGGCTGAAATTTGGCAGGTTCATTCCTTACAGCTTCCTTACAAAAGTTGGGCAGGTTTTATATCGAAATTCTACGCGTAATGGTCATAACTGGAAGCTGTTTTTCTCCATTTACTGTAATGGAGATGAGCTTGAACGCCGTGAGGGAGATTTAGGTGTGACATCATCACGCATCCCACGTAATCACGCAGTACATAGAAAACCAGGAAGACCTAAAAAGCGCTGAAGAAAACATGCATTATATAATTGAGAAGGCAGCGAAACAATAAGCGGCGGTGACATATACAACCATATTGATGAGTTCTGCTACTTGGAAACAAAACGCGATGTAAACCTACACTTTAAATTAAGTTCATAGACAAGCTGCTGCTGGCGTTTGTAATTTAGTGCCTGCCCATATAAGGCCGTCCGTCAGCGGCAATCCAATAGCAAACTCCCACTAAATATTCACGGGTGAAGGACTGTGCTTATGGAGAGGAAGATGAGATGGTCAGGGTGGTGTTTGACACAAACTCAGCAAAACTGCGAGAGAAAGTTTTAAGTGCCAGGACTAAGGTAACATTAAATACAGCCATGGACATAGCACGAGATGGCACCAGCACAGCTGGGAACCTTCGATGCATGTACACCGAGAAGCTCACGTGAACTGGCGCGGTGCACAGATAAAAGCAACAGTTCCAAAGAGCTGAACAAAACGATTACACAATTGAAAAGGCAGCAAAAATATGAAGTGTCTGATAAGCATATTCATAAATCCAGCTACTGCGCGGAAACAAAGCACACGGTGGAAAAGTCAATGTCCCGACAAAGGAAGACAGTGTAAAAAACCCGTGCATGCAGTGTGTCAGGTCTCAGATAAAGAAGAAGGCGAGCTGTTTATTGATGCAGTAAGAAACGAATCGATGAATGAAACCTGTCATCTTTACAACGATTGACAAACACGGAATATAACTTGAACACAACACATCCTACAAATACAAACCTGATTGAAAGAAATAATGATAATCAAATCCTTGATGACAGCAACACTCAGTAGCACTCACAAAACAAATACTGTATATTGACAGTCATATTCGTTATTTTTAAAATGTTCCCTTTTCTTTTTATAGCTTTTTAACACTACTTCTCCTATGTCGTCGCTGGTATATCTATATATGCATATATATATATATATATATATATACATATTGAAGCGTCTTCCCAAACGTAATGGATCCGAGACGGTCACTTGGTTAGTCCTTTCTTTAATAAATAAAAACGGTTGCTGTTGGCGCGCAACCACGCCGAACAGACAGAACTTAAAAACAATCTCACAGCGAGCGACATGACCGAACTTCTCTCCTGTCTCCACCCTCCTCGTTACAACCCAGCGCTCCCGCCCCCCTCCTCTCCACCCCCATCCCTCCGAACCTCCTTTACCTTCCACTCTATTACATGAGAAATAACAGGGACAACAGAATAAATAACTGAGGGATGCAAATCACAGAACACAAACTGCAAAACAGAACTCTACAATAAAGAACAGAACGCTACACTGCTCCCTCCCACTAAGACCCTCGTCGAGGGTCCCACAAAAGTCCCTGAGGTGCCCGGGGTCTTCTCAGTCTCCGAGGCCTGCGGGTGTGAGCAGAGGTGGCTGTGCCTGTGGTAACGCAGCAGGAGGGTGCAGCGCAGGGGGGGAAGTCAAAGGGTCAGCAGATGGAATAGCAGCTGGGAAGGGGGTGGTGGCCACCCGGTCCCTTTGAGAGGGCATGGGCCGCCTAGGGCTCTGTTGAGGCTGACCAGTGCCCCTGTAGGGTGCCAACCTGTCCCTGTGGAGGGCCACCCGCCTTCCCCTAGGAGGGAGCTGAACTCTATAAACCACCTCTCCCAGTCTTTCAAGCACTCTACAAGGGCCCACCCAGTGGCAGTCCAACTTAGGACAGAGACCCTTCTTTTTCGGCTATAGACCCAGACCAGATCCCCGGCCTGGAAGTCATGACCTTTAGCCCGCATGTCATAACACCTCTTCTGTCTTATGCCTGCTTTTTGTAGCTGGTCACGGGCAAAGGCATGAGCTGAATCCATTCTGTGCTGGAGCTTGCTAGCATATTCCGCCCTGGCGGAACAGCGGCACGTCAGGGGTCTCCCAAAGGTCATCTCCGGTGGTGTGCGCAGTTCTCGTCCCAACATGAGCAGGGCTGGTGTGCATAGGGTGGAGTCCTGTACCGCAGACCTGTAGGCCAATAAGGCGAGGGAAGGTGAGTGTCCCAGTCCCGCTGGTGCTCTGCCGTGAGGATGGCTAACTGTTTCACCAGGGTTCGATTGAAGCGTTCAACCAAGCCGCGCTCTGGGGTGCAATGGTGTGGTCCGGTCTTCCGCATGCCCAGGCGTACGCATGGCTGAAAACACAGCCGACTCAAAGTTCCTTCCCTGGTCACTGTGGATGGTCTCTGCGGCTCCAAACCTTGCAAACATGCCCTCCACCAGGGCATCAGCCACGTCTCTGCCTCCTGGTCTGGAATGGCATACGCCTCTGGCCACTTGGTAAAGTAGTCCATTGCAACAAGGATATAACGGTTCCCTTATCTGTACAGGGAACGGGCCCACTATGTCCACACGACTCTCTCCATCGGGCTCCCACTGCCATCTGCTGAAGTTCGCATGGGACTGATGAGGGGACCCTTGCGCTGTGCAGAGGTCACAGCACGGCAGAAGTCTTCCACGTCCCTCCTGACCTGACCCCAGTAAAACCCTTGCCTGATGCGACGGAGAGTCTTTGCCACCCCAAAGTGACCAGTCCCTGTGGCACCATGGCATGCCTGGAGGATATAGTCCCTCAGGGACCGGGAACCACCACCTGCCACCTCTCCTCTCCAGTGGCCGGCTCCTTCCAGGCCCTCTGCAGTACCCGTTCTCTACCCTAAGGGCATCAAATTTCTCAAATAGTCCTTTGGAGGCAGGAGAACACCCTGCCACCTCCTCCCACTGTGGTTTGCGGCCTGCCTCCACCCAGCGTAGCACCGGCTGTAGATCAGCGTCTAGCCCTTGTTGAGCTCTCCACTCTGTTTGGTCCAACATTTGAGTCAATCTGCAAACCGGTCCACCCCCCTCACATGTAGCATCTTGCTCCTCCTCCCCCTTGATCTCGGCCTCCCTGGCCTCTCTCTTCTCACAGTACTTGCAGCCCGCATGCACACAAGGGCGTCGGGACATGGCGTCAGCATTAGTGTGCCGGGTTCCGCCCTGTGCTCCACTGTGAAGGAATACGATGCCAGCTCCTCAAGCCAGCGGGCTATCTGGCCCTCTGGTTCTTTAAAGGACATCAGCCACTGTAGGGCAGAGTGGTCGGAACGGACGGTGAAAGGGAGGCCGCACAGGTAGTACCTGAAATGTCCTATGGCCTTAACAACTGCAAGGAGCTCCCTGGGTCACGCAATAGCGCCGCTCAGCTTTGTTGAAAGTCCTGCTAAAATAGGCCACTACTTTTCCCCTTCTCCCCTACTTGGCTCAGCACCGCCCCCATCCCAACACCACTGGCATCCGTGTCAAGGATGAACGGCCGACTGGGGTCGTGAGGATCGAGGCGTTGTCAGTGCCATCTTCAAGGAGCTGAAGGCCTGCTCGCACTCTGGTGTCCACACAAAGTCACAGCCCTTTCCTGCAGGCGGAACAGGGGTGCAGCTATACAGGAGAACCCCCTGACGAACCGCCTGTAATAGGAGGCCAGCCCAAGGAAGCTCTTCAAGTCCTTGATGCTGGTAGGCGTCGACCAGTCCCTTACCGATCGGACCTTGTCCTCCAAAGTGCTGATCCCTCACCCCGATCCTGTGTCCCAAAATTCCAGTTCCTTCCTCATGAAGCAGCACTTTTCTGGGTGCAGCTTCAGTCCTGCTGCTGCTATCCTCTGTAGGACTCTCCTCAGCGAACCAGTGCCGCCTCCAAGGAGCCCCCATGCACAAGAATATCGTCCAAATAAACCAAGCATTCTTGGCGGGAATGGCATCCAGGACCCTTTCCATTAGCCGCTCAAATGTGGCTGGGCGTTACAAAGGCCAAAGCTGAGGACCTTGAACTGCCACAACCCCGCCCGGTGCAGAAAGCGGTCTTGGACGGGCCTCTGGGCTGAGTGGGACCTGCCAATAACCGCTGCGTAGGTCTAATGAGGAGAACCACGATGACCCGACACCAGATCCAAGGACTCATCTATGCGGGTAGCGGTGCAGTCTTTTAGTCACACTGTTCAGAGGCCTGTAGTCTACGAGAACCTCATTTTCTGACTCTTCTTTTTGTGGACCATCACAACCCCCGAAGCCCACGGGCTATTGGACGGCTCAATGATCCCTGCGTTGAGCATTTCCTCAATCGCCGTGTCAGCGGCCTCCTGATGTGCCAGGGGAGGCGGGGCGTGTCTTGATCGGCCGCGTCCCCTGTGTGATCTCATGGTGGACCAGGTGTGTCAGGCCGGTCTCTTCTGAGAGTGCGAAGATGTCCTTGAATTCCCACAACACCTGCCACAGCTGCTCTTGTTGCTCGGGGTGCAGGCCATCACAGCTGCGCCTCCAGATCTCTTTCACTGCCGTCAACCTGTCAGCCTCCCCCGACACGGCTGTTGGACCAAGGACTGTGGCTGTACATCTCCCCTGGTGTGGATGACAGGGTGCACGGGGACAGGCGGGTCCACCTGCAGGGGTAAGTCCTCCATCTGATGGGTCCCCGCTGCTTCGATGCGCTGGAGGTGAGCTTTGGGACTGCGCAGGTCGGACCATCTGCACCATGGGACCCCCCGGGAACTGTAGTGTGTTTTTCCCCAAGTCCAGTACACACCGAGCTGCCCTTAGAAAGTCTAGGCCTAATATGCACTCATCCTGTACAGCTGCAACCCACACCTTAAAGTCCACTACTAGGCCACCTACCCGGATGTTCACCAGCCCCCGCCCCAGCATGGGAGTTAACTCCCCCGTCACAGTTCGAAGCTTGACAGATGTGGCTTCCAACTGCGTCCCTGCTGGAACCATGTCGGGTCTGAGGAGCGTGGCAGTGGAGCCCGTATCTATTAGAGCTACACAGAGCGCCCTTCAGGGTGATAGGGACATGGCAGAAGTCCCCAACATGAGTCCAGCCGACGACCCTGATCCATTCCGCGCTCGTCCTGCTTCTGGCGAAAGCTGAGCCATACTTTCCCGGCTTTGCAAGTGGGCTCTACCCCCCGACGGACCCACGGAGTGGGACGGATGAGTAGGGGTCTGCGCCGTCCCTTCTACGCAGACCCTGGGCGTTTCCCTGTCGGTCAGCACGCTTTGGGCACCGCACGCTGATGTGGCCGCCCTGGCCGCACACCCAGCAGACAAGATCTCCGCGGCGAGGTCGGCTGCTCTGGGGCTGGAGTGACACAGCTCGAATCATCTCTGTCAGCTCGCTGACCCACGCCCCTCTCTGGTCCTTGAATTTCGCTACCCACGGCCCTTGCAACAGGGCTACAGGTGAAGGCATCAGTCTCAACCAGTAGCTCCCACCAGCTCCCTCTCCAGCGCTATCTCTAAAGCGTTCTGCAGCGCGCAGGGTGGGCCAGCTGCGCCTGTACCCGCAGATCCCTCGGGGACAGAGCCCGGATGAATTGGTCCCTTGCAAGCTCGCTCTGCACCACGGCATGTGCAGCAGTAAGCCCTCCTCGCCAGTGTTTCAATCTCTGCAGCTAAAGCGGAGCGCCCCCTGTCAGTCTCTGTCTATTAGCTAGTTCAGAGCGCAGGACAGCGGGCTGATTAAATTGTCCAAACCGCCGCTGCAAGGCCCCAACTAAGGCCTCATAGTCACCCCGTTCTTCTGGGCTAAGTAACAGCAGACAGCGAGGCATCATCCGTGAGGCACAGAGCCAGCTGAAGTGCTTTGATGTCTTCGGACCATCCCGCAGCCTTCGCCAGCAGTTCAAATTGGGCATAAAAGGCCTCCCAGTCAGTCTTACCAGAATATTTCGGCGTTTTCATCTGCGGCTGGACACATAGGGGGCCGCCATTTCTGTTTCCGTTCGGCTTCCCCTCCTTCCTGGTGAGTATGCCAGCCGTCCCCGCCGTCCCCCAGCTGAATCCGGCGTCAGCAGCTAGCTTCCTGGCCGTGCCTCAGGCGAGCACGTGCTCCGTATCCCAGAGAGCGTCTATCCTACGTCCCGGATAATCAGCGTATCACCGCACCTCCACCTCCTCCTTGACTTTTGGTCGAGCGCCTCGCGTTGTCCGCCAGCGCCATGCTGCTCACGGTGATAGCAGGGTTAGCTGGAAGCTGCTAGATAGCTCACACGAAAGCCCGGCACAATCCGCCGGTGTTTACTTCTGACACCAGTGTAGAGTCTTCCCAGACGTAATGGACGATCCGAGACGGTCACTTGGTTAGTCCTTTCTTTAATAAATAAAAAACGGTTGCTGTTGGCCGCAACCACGCCGAACAGACAGAACTTAAAAAAAACAATCTCACAGCGAGAGCGACATGACCGAACTTCTCTCCTGTCTCCACCCTCCTCGTTACAACCCCAGCGCTCCCGCCCTCCTCCTCGGCTCCGCACCCCCATCCCTCCGAACCCCCCTTTACCTTCCACTCTATTACATGAGAAATAACAGGGACAACAGAATAAATAACTGAGGGATGCAAATCACAGAACACAAACTGCAAAACAGAACTCTACAATAAAGAACAGAACGCTACAATATATATATATATATATATTTGCCGATCTACATACTCGAATAATGGATACTTTATTCACCATCAATGATTGTTTTGGTAAAGCCATACTCAATGTATTCATTAGATGAACGGTAAAAAAGTAGCAGCGAGGGGAGGATGCAGGCTGTAGTGCGCGTCAACTCTATTTGAATTGCGATCACATTTGAAAAAATATATCTTTTCAAGTTCTATTTAGTCCATATGTGTCAAACTCAAGGGTCAAGGAGATCATTTTATATACTGTATTATTGTTATTAAAGCCCGGGTATATGAAGCGCTGGTAACACAACAAACTACAGATCCCATAATGCAGCGCTTCAGCCACCTTGCCGAACAAGTTAGTGCGAAGCTAGCTCACACGATGCTGAAGAGAAAAGTTGATTCTGAAAATAGAGCCTTTAAAAACCGATGGGAGGCTGAGTATATGTTTACTGAACCCGTGTGTCTCATTTGTGGAGCTAATGTGGCTGTATTTACAAATTTAATCTAAAAGAGCGGCACTATGGATAAAACATCAAGTAACCTAGATGAAAATACAGAAAGGTATGAAAAGCAGCATAATTAAATAAGAATCTGACACTTCAATGGACGTTTTAACCATTTTGTTCTGGCGGTTTCATTAAAGCTTCTTTTATGGAACATACTGCGATGCACCAAGTGCACCTTGCCCCCCACTTTCCCTGTGACAGTAATGTTAAACCAAGTGATCACTACGGTGTTCCCAAATACAGCAACTGCTGATAAACTGGGCTGCGCACTGGGTTTACACGGCGCTTTGGTGAAGAACAAAAGTCCGCGATCTCTACATGAAACCGAACCTTGTGCATGTTTGGTAGCACATATCTGTGAAGAAGCTCACTGATGATAAAGACTAACAAAACAGCACACAAGTGCAGCCTCACTGATGAGCACCTGCAATCCATCCTGAGAATCTCACAACACAGAACTCACACCAAGCAAGCGAACTTGTGGCCAAAAAAGATACCCAGGCGTCAGCTCCTAAAATGACATATGAGCAAAGACAACTGAATGATTTGATTTATTGTACTGAAAAGACACATTTTATTTATAATATTTCCAGGTTTTGTTATGCAGCATGTTCATATTTGAATTTGTATAATTTTTGACATATATATTTTGATATATTTTATGGAAGCAAATTCTTTTAGGATATTTAAAATCAGTTTATTTTATATAAAATTACATAAGAGTAAGAAATTTAGAATATTTTATTTCTTTTTTAACGTTTGCTTTATTTCTAACGCCATTTGTAGACAGGATATATTTTTATGGAGAGCAAAATATTATAAGTTGTTTAAGGTTTTGAGTTGATTTATTCTAGACAATAGCTTCCTGTCTGTTTTACCGACCTACCAAAAGTCTTCTGTGACTAAATAAAAATTCCTTTATTTAAATTTAAATAGAACTTGAACAGCTCAAATGGTTCATAATATCCCGCATAGACTTACCGTAGGCGGGTGGCATCCGTTTTAACAAATGCAGCGTATTGCACTGATCCCCAGAAATAGCTGTGTGTGTATATATGTAGATATGTATGTATGTATATATATTTATATATGTGTGTGTGTATGTATGTATATATGTGTTGTATATATATGTGTATGTATGTATATATATGTGTTGTGTGTATGTATGTATGTGTGTATGGGATTTATGTGTGTGTGTGTATATGTGTATATGTAGATATATATATATGTATATGTATATATGTAGATATATGTATATATATATATGTTTATGTGTGTGTGTGTAAATATATATATATATATATATGACAACAACACTCATCACTCTAACAGTAAAAACAATTGATGACAATCATATTCGTTATTTTCAAAATGTTTCCTTTTCTTTTCTGCTTCTTTAACTCACTACTTCTCCTTTCTGAAAGCCCAGGTATTCTTAGTCTCTTATATACAGTGATCCCTTGCTGTATCGGCGCTTTGACTTCGCCAGTTTGCTCTCCTTGGTTATATGTAAGCATGTAAATGTATATGCGGATTTTAAGCTGATTATGCAGTTTCTGCGGACAATAGGTCTTTTAATTTATGGTACATACTTCCTCAGTTGTTTGCCCAGTTGATTTCATACAAGGGGCCTTTATTGGCGGATGGCTTAGAAAACTACCCAATCAAACCGTATTGTGAAACTCCTCAATGCTAGATATGCCTCCTGCGCGGTGCTCGATTGTTTGCTTGTCTCTGTACCCTATCTCACCCTCTCTGACATTCTGCCTGGCGGGAAGGGGTCGCGAGCAGAGAGTGCTATTTTGACTGTTAGCCCTGTATAGTGGATGCACAGACTCCTCCGTGCTGCTTATCGAGGTGCCTCCCAAAGCACTTATTGATTTTTGATTGTTTGCTTTAATCTATTTCTCTCTCTGGCGTTCTCTCAAGCAGCCGGAGATGTGAGCAGAGGGAGCTTTACTGAGGCTGTTTGCTTAGAAGATCTGGACTCACACGAAAATGCTGAGCTCGCCATTGATCCATGCTGCTTTATCTTGAACGCATGCACTTAAAAGCGCAGCCCTATTGATTTTATTGTTACTTTACTCTCTCTCCGTGTGTTTGCACAGAAGCTGTTTTACTTAGAAGATGAGACGCTCCTGGCAAAAATGCAGAAAGACTACCTTCGCATTGATCCCACTTCATTACGCTGCTTTATACGGCGGTGCTTGCATGTCAAAAGCGCCAGCAGCCTATTGATTTTCATTGTTTATACTTTCTCTCCTGACATTCTCCGCTCGCTACAGCACTTTGAAGAGGAAGATATGTTTGCATTGTTTTAATTGTGAGAAAGAACTGTCATCTCTGTCTTGTCATGGAGCACAGTTTAAAACTTTTGACTGAAGGGTGTTATTTCATGTCTAGAGGGCTCTAATAATGTTGGCGTATTTAGAAGGGTCGTAAACAGGTTTCTATGCTCTAACTGCAGAAAATATTTATAGATTTATAAATAAAGAATCCTGCCGTGGAAATTTAATTTATCTGTCTGGGCGGATTAACGCGATAAACAAAGGGATTTACTACCAGCATAATAACTGTCTTGCAGGAATATTTATGACAGTGTGGGAGAGTTTCAAGGGCTTAAAATATAAAAATAATCGCCTAAAGGCAGCAGTTTCTGCTTGGCAGGATTTTCACCTATTGGGGGTTCTGGGCATAACCCATAATCGAAGGATTACTGTATATTTCTTTTTCTGGGGTTCATCCTGCTTCCACCTCAAAACCGGTCAATCACATAGCCGACATGGCATTTCTTGATTCCTATTAGATCCTCTTCTTACCCATGCTGCCCAGCTCCTCTTAAAACCGGTCCATACCGCAGCTAACGCGGCATTTCTGCGTAAACTACAAAAATGCGCTTACAAAATAAAGCGACTCATTACTTCTCCAGCTAGGTTCATGCTCGAACCATCAAACCTTTGCTAAATCAGCGCAAATACATGCAAATGGCTCGATCAAATCAGCAGCATCTCTGTATGAATAGCACCGAGGAGAAAACCCTTGGCATGATTTCTGATGCAGCCGACATGTCACACCAATGTTACCTTGATTTTCGTCCGGAGAGATGGCGACATACTCTCAAAGGGACATTTGCATCTGTGTCCGACGCTCCTGAAACAACAGTTCTGCTCAATATAGATTGCGATCCTACAGTTGCATTTTGTTCCTTGCAGAATGTGGCTGGCACAAAGATTTATAACATATTTCGATAAAAGGCATGAATAAAACACTCAATGCCAATTTTACATGCAGGTCGCGTGAGGCCATTTGTCTTTATCGAAAGCGGCGATGTTCCGTCGTTTCTGAGCGGCCTCATACCCCATACTGTTTACTCTTCCACGTGAACCTAACAACAGTCTTCTTCAATAACGTTCAGTTGTGGCTGGGATGAATCTTTAGAGCTCGATATCTGTTGTCACCACAAAACACCCTATTCTGTCGTCTTTCAAAGTATTTATTTCTTCTTGATTTCTGAGTCCTTTCTCACTGTTTTCAGGTTCTGTTCTTACAACGCCGTGTACCTCTGATTGGGCTTCAGCTAGTTCGGTTATTTATTTAAGTGTTAGTGTAGCTATGTTATGCAGGTGGGCTAATTGAAATCTAGAAGACCAACCAAATTATAGCATCTCTCTTTGTAACTTATGTGGGTGACAGTAGATTACAAGCTAATATTGGTGGTATTGGAAGGCTTTGGTTAGCTAGCAACAGTGGCATCACTGGAACATAAATTTTTGGAGTGGGTATTGCCAGAATGACAATAGATGATCTTAGTATTTAAAGTTATTATCATTAGGATATTCAAGTAGGTCAAGTATATAAAACCTGAGTATACTTTAGGGATGGAATCATGAATGAGCACAAAATGGTGAAATGACAAGCAATGATATATATATGAGTTAACAGGCAGAGAGAATTTCTCAATCGGCTCAATATTTGCCAATCTTCAAAACACATTTTACATTGTCATTGGACGTGGGTAGAAATGATGTGCAAAAATGGCAAATGTCAATTTAATATTAAATCTACAAATCTGCATTAATGGTTCAGTGATGGATGAATATAACAGATTCACTATAGATACTTTTATTTGAGTATTCAGGTCATCTTCTTTCTGTTGCTGATAAGCACCACTTGATGTTTCATTTTATTTTGGTGAATACAATTGGTGGTTTCTGGATAAAGTTTAAATGGACAATTGACGAAAACAAAAACGTTTTTTGGCATTGAAGTAGATGGCTGTAAGTTTTGTTGCAGTTTAGAATACTAGTAGTAAAACAACTCTTATTTGAATATTAAATTAACTTTGGGCGCGGTTACTAAGGTCAGTGACACGTGACCAGAAAGGCGTCTTCTAAACCATCCATCCATCCATGTTTCCAACCCTGAATCAGCTTTGGGTCACATGGGTCTGGAGTAATCCAGCCAGCAGGAATAAATCCAACAGGGCGCAACCCCACACACAGACACACACACACACCCACACTACAGACTGATTTTTAGATGCAGCCAATGCACTACTTACGCCATCAGGACTGGACAGAGCCAATTTTGGAGGCAGCTGAGACCAGGGGAATGACTCAGGAGGACCTGAGAGTGAACCCGTGCCACTGGCACATGCCTTTAGCTCTTCTAAACCAGTGTCTTGAAAATATAAAAAATGTATAGAATACACATAATATATGTCCAAGCTCTTTATAATGGCTCTCAGTAATAATGCAAGTGATGATTTTTAATATTATATTCTGATTTTAATTTGGGTGGATGCTGGACTTTCAAGTTAATAAAATAAATGAATACAGGAAAATGCCTACCCTTAGTGCCGGAAGTTGACATGACAGATCCTGCTTCTCTCAAGTCACCTAAACAATAAACGACAATAAAAATACAGTTAGCAAACAACAATACATAGGCATTGGATTAAAACATGCAGAACTGCATTAAGTGTTTATTAAAATATGACACTATAATGACGTATTACATAAAATATTTTATTGCTAAACTGAGCATTTTCTTGCAACTATATGCATAGAAGCTTGGTTTTAAAGACTATACCTACACCTTTTATTTTCTCTAAAATCTAAATCATTGAAATTGAAATTTAACCTTGAAACCTGCCAAAAAATTAAGCAACTTGGAAACTGAAATTAAAGGTTTAGTCTGTTTTGTTTCTACCATTTTAACATTTTCCTCATGGAATGTCCATGTTTTTACAACAGGCAGTTGTCACACACGTCTACATGGGAGGCAGCTAAAGGGCTTGAGTAAGGGCAGTTCCGAATCAGACCGGGATGTGGCAGAATGCACTGACACTTTTTCTCCCTTTCCTGCAGACAATTCACAGGAGATTCCACCTGGCCCTCTTGACGTCACTTCTGGGACCAAGCCTATGGAAGAAGACCTTGCTGGCTCCGGCCCCTGTGATGTCACGTCCAGGCTCGAGCCTATGGCTGAAGACCTTCATGAGCCCAACTCCTTTGATCTCACTTCCTGTCTCCCCCTTTAAAAGCCTCCCCCTTTTCCCTATTCCCTCAGTTCTGTTTTGGACTCAGTTTGTGCACAACAAGTGTTATCATTAATTTCAATTTGCAGCCAAGAAACCAAACACACGAGTGGCTGCCCCAAACCTTGCTATGGCTCTTTGTGGCTTTCTTGACACGGTAAACAGTATCATTATGTGCTGCTAGATATTTCTATATTCATACAAGTATAAGCTTATCTGTATATTATAGACAAAAAGTGATGCTTTCTTATGGACTGCACCAGTCTGCTGCCCTTATATGATACTCACTTGGTAGCTTATCTAAAGAAGGTTCAATAGCAGACATGCTCCAGTATCTTAAAGGTACTGGGGTGTGAGGGAACTAAATACCATTCCTCTATCTGCAGATGTATTCATTTATTTATCCTGAAAAATTTCACAAATGACACCCTAAATGAACAAGGTCTGACTGTTTTGCTGAGAAAAGCTGCCCGTAAAGTGATAAAGTCAGCAAGATCAACTTTTAAGATATTAATATTAAAGTCAAAAGATGAGTAGCTACTTAACTTTTTCCATAAATTGGAAAACCTTCTGATCTTTTGAGGGAAAACTAGCTCTGAGGTGAATATTTGGAACGGTTATGTCTCTTAGATGTTGCAGATAGCTTGGGTATTATCTTGCTCAATTAAGGGTATCTAAAGGCTCGGATGTACTTAGGATACCAGGCTAGAGTAGAAGGTACTCTAGTGTGGTTTCCATGTAGTCAGGAATGGATGCCATCACCACAAATGTAATCCCAGTAGGGGTATAAAAGGATTTGTTATCAAGAGTATCTAAAGTTGGCATACCACTTCCTGAGGCAGACAAGTTACTAAAATGTAGAGACAGGCACAACAGGACTGCAAGGATTCTGATTCTTTGATTGTTAATCTCTTCAGGGAAACATATGTTTCTAAGATATCTTTAAATCTTGCCACTGTTCCAAGTAAGGGTAGAAGTCAGCAGGTACATTCCTTGTTACTCATAATTTCACATTTAAGTTTATGGTAAGACAACTGAAACAAATATACAAGGGGGAGTCAAGCTAAAATTAGAAAATGGAACAAACCTTAACAAAATTGATAATGTAATTTTCTCACCGTAGTCTCCACCATTCTCAATGCACTTGCGCCACCTGCCTGGAAGTGCCTAGATTCCAGCAGAATAAAAGGTTTTGTCTTGTCCTTGCAACCACTCCTGCACCCAAGTTATTGTCGAACACTACATGCTGAGGGCACTACAATCACTAGAGCAAGTTACTGTGACTTGTTGAAGACCAATTTGAAGCCTGCTATTCGATCCAAGTGGTGGGGACTGCTGTCTCAAAGAGCCTTTTGCTGCTGAGATAATACCTGCCCACACACTGCTAAGAACACCAAGTCTTGTCTGGAGAAACTGAAGTTTGGGGTATTGCCACATCCTCCTTATTCACCTGATTTGGCACTATAGGACTTCCACCTTTTCAGACTGCTAAAAAACATCTGGGTGGTCGTCAATTCAAGACAGATGATGATGTTAAGAAAGCGGTGCATAAGTGGTTGCAAGGACAAGACAAAACCTTTTATTCTGTGGAATCCAGGCACTTCCAGGCAGGTGGCAAGTGCAATGAGAAGGGTGGAGATGACGCTGAGAAATTACATTATCAGTTTGTTAAGGTTTGCTCCATTTCTCATAAATCCTATTTTCTAACTTTAGCTTGACTCCCTCGTATAAATCTGTCTGCATTTATAAATTGACTAAT
>NW_024379524.1:0-20545 GCF_016835505.1 Polypterus senegalus
ACCCCCATCTAACCTCATGTCCTTCCTTTTTTTCCCCAACTAACTAATCGCCCAATCAGCTCTGTAATAGATGTTAAAGCCACCTGTAAGCAGGTGATTCCTCAAAACTTTTAAGGGAACATTGAAATATCTATCTATCTTCATAGTACAATTTAATTGTTCTGTCCTTCACCTCAGTCCAATTGAAGCAGGGCAGGCAGGAACAACCAATAATTAAACTTTATTAATGTATTTGACTCTAGGAAGAACTGATTTGTTTGGATATAAATTCTGTACAGTCATCTCTAGGTGGGGTGTGTGGGCATAGTGACTTTAGCTCCAAGATCAGGGGTGCATGGTTTGAAATAACAACAGCATTGTACTTGCAAAGATTTCATCATATGCAAAAAATTATTATATAAAAGAAATAATCAATTCTTGAGTAACATTGATGTACTGGTGAGTAGAAAGAATATGTTCTTGAGTTTGGGCTTAGAAACCTCCAGGGTCTGATAAGTTGTGGTCATTTACAAACTGTGTAATTGTCTTTTGAAATGTAGATCCCCATCCCCAGGGCCGGAGTCCTATCTAAGAGTGGATTTAAAACACAATTAAACTCCCAACTTTTATAATTTTATGAGTGTTCACATTGGAAATGGATGCAAATACTTTTTGCATGTTTTCCCTTATCATCGACATTAGGTGCATAAACATTTATCAAATCTTTTTACAGTTAAATAAGTTGCAAATACCATCACATATCTACCTTCAGGATCGGGATCCACATCTGAAGCTACAAATGAGACTGTTCTATGTAGGAATTCCAAAACCTCTAGTTTTCTTTGTAAACTAGAATGGAACATTTGCCCAGTCTAGTCCTTTTCCAACGGAACTGATCCTTGCTTGTAAGTGGGTCTCCCTAAAATACTATTTTAGCGTTTAAACCTGTTAGGTGAGAGAATAATTTCTTTCTTTTTAATTAATGATTCAGGCCATTAACTTTTCCAACTCACAAGTTAACTGTCCCATCATGGAGACATTGAATTTTGATGTCATTTTATAGTCTTAGCCTAGAATTACCAGACCTCTAAAAACTTAATTCCGTCCTTAAACTGCTTCTTTAAAACCCTTTCACACCTCTCCTTAGCCCTTTGTCTTCTAAATGTGCTGATAAAGAGAAGCTAGGAGCAGCAGGCTATTCCATCCCCCACCAATTTAGAGCGTGCCCGAACTTCACTCAGCTCATGCCTTGATTGAGTATCTGGGAGTGAAGTGAAGTTTTAAGTGGGAAAAAATAGGTTTTTATTTGGATCACACAATTTCATGTCTGTTCGTTCTACAGTAATCTGTGTCAACACATTGTTAAAAAAAGAAATGTTTTTATATTCTAGTAGTAGATGACAAAATGTAGGCATAAACTATATAATGTAAAGGGTTGAAGTCCAAATAGAAAAGAAACATTTTTCACAAGAAAAACACAATTCCTTTTATTCAAAAAATATAATGCAGAAAAAAAAACCCGTTTAAGATCGACATTGACAGCAGTTTTTGTAACTGCCTCTGTGGTTCAATAGAATTAGTTCCGCTTGGAATCAAAGGCCCTGAGTTCGATCCTCGCCCCGTTTTAAAAGAAACTGCTCTTAGTCTTACTGTTTTAGAATGAAAGCATACACTGGTTTCAGTCGTAACACCCGGTGCAATTTATGATCCTTGTAAGGTTAGTTTTTTTTTAAATTTCCCTTTTCATTCCCCAGTGCTTCACAATCAATCCATAAAACCCCCATCTGACAGGCTGTTTTCACTAAAGGCGTCTATAGCTCTCGTGTACCACGATGCATATTACGCCCGACCCACCAACGGTTCCGGACACTCAGCTTTGGTGAAGCTGCCTTCTTTGTATCTCACTGTCACTTGCTTTTCTTTTATTCATTTTTATTGAGTGTTCTCCAGTCCCATGTTGCTATGCTGTTTCTTTTTGTACCCCAGGACATGCAGAGGAAAGAATGGTAAAGAAGTAACCGGCTATATGCAATAATCAGACCTCCCCATCTGCCCTGTCGTTCAAACACAGGAACATATATGGTGAAAAAATATAACAAAGTGCACTTTTATTCAAGTGCACTTTTCCATCCTTTTCCTGTAAGAAGCAATGACACACTTCTCTCTACTGTGGTTTCTATTACACCTGAAAGAAAGAGACAATACATGTGAAAATATAATGCCTTTTAAAGCAATATTATTTGAAACGAACAGCGTCAGATCAGGGTGAATGCAGGAACTGGAAATTCTCTGATCGGGACCGTGTTTTAAAGGTAAAACACAAGATAACTAGTTCAATATAAGCCCCTCATACACACACACACACAGTTAAATAAGATGCAGCAGAACCCTTTTAAATTACGTTTAATGTTTTAAATGCTTAGAATTTAAAAATTTTTAAAATTTTGTAAAAAAAATTGTTTAAAAAAAACCCCTATTTTCCCAATTTCAACCATGTTTCCTCCCTCATAAAAAATGGGTTATTTTTTCTAAAGTTTAATCCTTTCAGACGGTTCTGGTGAAATTTAAAATATTTGGCTTTGAAAAGCCAAAATCCCCAATAAAGGGGGTTATTTCAAAATTGGTTGGACCCCCCTTTATCCCTTTTTGGGTGGAAAAACAGTAAGCCTTGAAAAAAATTTTGATTCAATGAATTTTAAATAAATTTGGATAAAAATTTGGGCGGAAAAAACTTTAAAAAGGTAAAAATTTTACAAATTACTGTTTACTACTTTGAAAATTTAATTTTTAAAAAAGGGAAATTTTTTAAATTTAGACCCAAAAGGGCCAAAAGGGATTTTTGAATAAAATATTGTATTCAGCCGGGGTAATTTAAAAAGCCGTTTGGGGTATATAAATTTAAAAAGGGCCCCCAAACCCATTTTTTTTAAAAAAAAAGGATTTTTCCCCAAAAGGGGTTTTCCCAAATTTTTAAATAATGTATTAAATTTTTTAAGACAAATAAATAAATAATTTTTTTAAAACATCTGGTATAACCCCGGTAGTTTCTGTTTTTTGTTTAAAGGGTTTTTTTAAAAGACCCAATTTTATATTTTTTTTGGTGTTTGTGATTAAAAGTTTTTTTAATTTTTTTTTTAAAAGCCAGGGCAGATTGTTTTGGGAAAATTTTTTTTGGGGGGGTTATATTTTGGTTTTGTAAATAAAACTTTTTAAAAAAAATTTTCCTGGGGTTAAAAAGGGGTGTGGTCAAAAAGGTGTCTTCAATAGGGAAAAACTTTGGGGGAATATTTGAGATTTTGGGGTTGAAGGAAAAATTCCAAAAAAAAAAAGTTTTTTAAAATTTTATTTTTTTTTTTTTCCCTTGGGTTTTTAACAAGTAGAATCGCAATTTAGATTCCCCCAGGGAAATTTTTTTAAAAAAACCCCGTCAGAAAAAAACATTGAGGTCTTTTCCCCCATTCGAACCGGGTTTCTTAAAATTTTAATCTCGGGCCAAAAAGGGATTTTAGCCCTTCAAAAGAGGGGCTGGGGTAAAATAAAATTTAACTTTTCATTTTGAATTTAAAGCCGGCCCCGAATTTTAAAATGCCCAATTGGGGGCTCATCAAAAAAGGGTTTTTAGTAGTAATTTTTTTTAAAAATTTCAAAAGGAAATTAACCCGGGGTTTCGGGGGTTGGGGAACCTTTAATCACTTATTTTGTGTGGGCTGGGACTGGCATTTGGTTTCAGCCCTGAAAGGGGAATTAAATTTATTTTAAAAGGTAAATTTTTTTTTGTGATAAAAATTTGTAAAAAACAAACTTTTAAAAGGAAGATTTTAAGATGGTAAATTCCTTTTTTTATATGCTTGGGAAAATTTTAATTTTGTGAAAAACCTTTAAAAAAGGGTTAAATTTTTTATTTTCGTTTCAACCTGGGTTTTTAGCAATTGCTGAAGGAGAAATTTGTTTTACAAAGCGGCAAACCAAAACAAAAGCGAAAAAATTGGGTACCCAGCACCTCCGAACACTTTTTAAACCAAAGTGGGGCCTCCAATTTTGAAAACCTGGAAAGACATTAAAAGTGGTCTGAAACCCCCAGAAACCCTTTAAAACCCCCAAAAAAATACCTACCACCTTGATAATGAATTTTTTAATCCCAAAAACCCAGCTATCCGAATTGGGGCAAAAAATTTTATTCATTGTATTAGCTCCAGGAAAATCCGAAAATGGTATTTGGGGCGGCTTCGTTGGAGCTTTTAAAAAGATTCCTTTCTTCCCCCAGAAGAGTTTAAACCCTTAAACCAATTCCAAAAAAAGGTTTTTTAAATTTTTTTTTTCAAAAAAATCAGAATGAAAAATTTTTTTTCGTCTTAAATTTAACCTTTTTTTATTTTTTTTCCAAAACTTAACCTTTTTTTAAAGGTCATGAAAAAAAGGGGGTCAGGGAAAACAACCAAGGAACCACACATTACCACTTTAAATCTTTGGGGGGCCCAAAGGAGGAAAAGCCCCCATTTAAACCGGGAATTTTAAAAAGATTTTAACCTTAAATTCAAAAACCCAAAATACCTACCCCCCCGATTCAAATTTTGCAATCCCCCCCCGTAAAAAAATTTCCCAATTTTGATTAGAAACCCATTTAAAAACGTTAAAAATTGTTTTTAACCCCGAGTTTTAAAATCTTTCAGACCCCTTTGGGCCCTTTAAAACCATTTTAAAACAAAAACTTTAAATTCTAGGAACTAGGCCAGTAAGTCAGTCTTCCACCCCGTTTTTCCAACCCCTTTGGGATGGGTCAAATTGGCAAAACTTGGTCTCCCAAACCCCCCGCCATTCCGATCTTTAAATCCTTCTAAAAGGGTGGGTTCCCCCAAATCCCCCTGCGGGGGTGGAAAGGCCTTTTCCCCCCTTTCCCCCCCCGTTAATAAGCAAACGGAAAAATAAAAAAATTTTATGGTTTAAAACCCATTTTTTTTGGGGGGTTTTTTTGGCGTTTTTAACATATAAAGATTCAGAAATTTAAAAAAGGAGGGGCCCGGTCTGCTTTAAAAGGGGGTTTTTCAACCCCAGTTTTTTCCAATTGGGGTTTTCTGGAAAATTTTTAAAAATTAATTATTCTGGTAGGGACCCGACAACCGGGTTTATTAAAAATTTGGGGCGGGGGGCAAAGCCTTTTCCCCTTTTTTTACCCAAAAAGCAACCCCGGTTTTTAACTAAAGGTTTTTTGGGGGTTTTTTAAAAACATTTTGAAACCCGGGAAATTTTCAAAACCGCCCCGCATGCCTTTTAACCCTTTTATGTAAAAATTTACTACAAATTAAAAATTTGTTGGGGGGAAACCCAAAACCCCTTTTTTTTTAAAGGGGGCCCCGGTCAAAAACCAAAAGGTTTGAAGGGGGCATTACGGTTTTTGAAAAATTTTCGGGGTTTTTTTAAAAGTCTATTTCTTTTAAAAGGGATAAAAAACCCCGTCCAAACCTAACAATGTGACCCAAAACTGTCAGGTTTGAAAAAATTTTTCGTGAAAGGTCTTTTGTCATCGGGGTTTTTACCCCAAAAACACAAAGGAAAAAACCCTAAAAATTCCAGTTTTAAATTGGGTCCTTTTTTAAGAAAAAGCCCCGGTTAAAAACCCCAAAGTTCAAAACTTTCCCGCCTGAAGCGGCGGGAAAGGTCAGATAAAATATGTTTTTTAAAAAAAAAATTACCCCCAAACCACAAAAAAAGTTTCGATTTTTCCTCAAAAAATATACCACCAACAACTCATTTGAACTTCGGGGGCTGTAATAAGATTCTTTAAGAACTGCAAAATACAAAGCCCCATCCCAAATTTTAAAGGGTTTTAAACCCCAAAAAGGGAAAGGGAAAAATTTTAAATGGGGCTTAAAATTTAATTGTTTAAGAAGGAAAAAAGGAATGGGGCCCCAAATTTTTTAAAAAAAAAAAAAAGGGTTTTAAAAAAACAAAATTTTAAATTAAATTTTTTTATTATATTTTTTTCTCTTTTCTATCTATCTATTATTTTTCTATTTTCCCCTATTATTATTATTCTATCTTCTATCTATCTATTTTTTTATCTATCTATCTATCTATCTATCTATCTATCTATTTTATTTATATATATATATATATATATATATATATATATATTATATATATATATTTTAAAATAGCTACCGCAAATGGGAAAAGAAGGAAAAAAAAAGGAAACTTTTTGAAAAAAACAAACATGATTGTAAATTTAATTGTTTTGTCACTGTTATGAGTTGCTGTGATATATATATATGAAAATACCCCAAAGCTGTCTTGTTAAAGAATTTAAAAAAAAAGGAAACTTTTTAAAATAATGAAAATGTTGTCAAAGTAATTTTTTTGTGTTTTGGTGGCAGGAAAAAAATTTTTTTTAACTGCATCAGAAAATTACCACAACCGCCCCCCCTTTTTTTACTGTTTTCTCACAGCTTGGTTGCTGTTCATATATATATACACACACACATAACACAATATATATAAAAACAAATATATACACATACATATCTTCATATCTACATATCTATATACTACACACAAAAATTATATATTTTTTATGTATGTAGTAATGTATGAAATTTTTGTTTTTTGTGTGTTTTAATATATATATATATAATCAATAGGGGTGGTTATATATTTTTCTATACAAAAAGGGCAAACCCTCACTACCCCTCACTCACTCATGACTCATCACAAACCCCAACTTCCGGGGGGGGAAAGGCTGAAATTTGGCAGGTTCATTTTACAGCTTCCCTTACAAAAGTTGGGGGGTTTTAATTCAAAATTTCCCAAGAATTATAACGGGAAGCATTTTTTTCTCCTTTTCTGTAATGGAGATGAGCTTAAACCCCCTGGGGGAGTTCGGTACATCATACCCCCCCCTTTCACAGTACATAAAAACCGGGAAAGCCCTCAAAAAGCGCGCATGCATTATAAAATTGAAATGCGCAAACAATAAAAAGGGCGAGGACATATGCAACCTTTTGATAGTTTTTATTTGAAAAAAAATCGTTAAAACCTACACTTTAAATTAAGTTATAACAGGCTGGTGGCGTTTGTTTTTGGCCTGCCCATATGGGGCCGCCCGCGGAATCAATAAAACTGCCACTAAATTTTCCCGGGTTAAGGACTGTGTTATGGGGGGGAAGATGAGATGGTCAGGGGGGTTTGAACAAACTCAAAAACCGCGAGAAAAGTTTTAAGGCCAGGACTAAGGAAAATTTAATACAGCCACGGACGCACCAGATGGCCCCCAGCTGGAACCTTCGATGCATGTACCCCGGCGGCTCCAACTGGCGGTACAGAAAAAAGGCAACATTTCCCAAAGGTGCTGAAAAAAAAATTACAAAATTAAAAAGGCAGCAAAAAAAAAGGCGCTCAAATTTCAAGCATATTCATAAATCAACTCTGGAAAAAAAGCACCGTTGGAAAATAATGTCCGCTAAAGGGGCAGTGAAAAAAAAACCCGTGCATGCGTTTTGGGGGGCCCCAGAAAAAGAAGAAGCGAGCTGTTTATTGATGCAGTAAAAAACAATCGATAAATGAAACCTGCCCCTTTTACAACATTGACAAACAAAATTAATTTTCAACAAACACATCCTACAAATCGAACCTGATTGAAAGAAATAATGATAATCAAATCCTTATACAGCAACACTCTAACACTACAAAACAAATACTGTATATTGACAGTCATTTTTATTTTTAAAATTTCCCTTTTTTTTTTCACCTTTTTTTTTCCCCCACTCGGCGGTATATAAAATTTTAATATATATAAAACCCCCATCTACATTTAATAATGGATACTTTATTCCCATCAGTGATTTTTGGAAAATAATTTTTCATTAGATAAACGGAAAAAAGAAAGGGGAAAGGATGACTTAGATGCATGCAGGCTTAGTTGCCAACTCTATCGTGCGAGTCACATTTAAAAAAATATATCTTTCAAGTTCTATTTAGTCCATAAAAACCGGGGGCGGGCCACATCCGCCCGGGGTTAAATTATCGCCCAGAGATCTTTTTATTACTGTTTTTTTGTTTTAAAGCCGGGTATATAAAGCTGGTAACACAATAAAACGATCCCCATAATGCAGCCAGCTCCTTCCGCAGTTACCGCGTTAATCAAGTCTCCTTAAGATCTGCAAGTTTTGGGAAAGCTCCCACGATCTGAAGAAAAGTTGATTCTGAAAATAGATTTTAAAACTTGGGGGGCTGGTATATTTTACTGAACCCGGTGTCTCATTTTTGGACTAATGTTTAATTACAAATTTAATCTAAGGCGGCACTAAAAAACAAAACATCAGGGTAACCTAAAAAGACCTGAATCAATCGAAGAACAAAAAAGCAGAAAATTAAATAAGAATCTGACCTTAGGGGGTTTTTTTCCCCGCACAATCACAAAGTGATTTCAATAAAACTGCTTTAGGAGAACAAATGGAAAATACCTTCCCCCTTCCTGTTCCCAAGTAATGTTAAACCAAGTCGCACTAGGTGTTCCCAAACCTTTGCTGATAAACTGAGCGCACTGGTTTGCAGGGTTTTGGTGACAAGAAAAAAAAAAGTCCGTTACATGCTTTTCAACCTTGTGCATGTTTGGTAGCACAAAATTTGTGGGCTCCTTTCAGTGATAAACTAACAAAACAGCAAAAAGGGGTCCCACTGATACACCTCAATCCATCCTGGAATCTCCACAACACAGAACCTCACACCAAACAGAAAAAAATTTTTCCCAAAAAAAAGTGAAAGCCCATCAAAAAATGACATATGAGAAAAAGACAACTGAATGATTTGATTTATTGCTGAAAGGAACTTTTTATTTATATTTCCGGGTTTTTGTTATACATGTTCATATTTAGGTAAATTTGACGGATATTTTTTTATGGAGAGAAAAAATTTTTTTGGGATATTTAAAATCAAATTTATTTTTATAAAAAAAAAAACTAGAGTAAAAAAATTTGAATTTTGTTTTTTTAAAGGTTTACTTTTTTCTAACTTGTATAATTTAGACAGGATATTTTTTTATGGAGAGAAAAAATTTATAAGTTGTTTAAGGTTTAGTTGATTTATTCAGGAATAATATTCCTGTTGTTTTACCATTCCTACCAAAGATATTTCTGTCGACTAAAAAAAAATTCCTTCTTTTTAAAAAATTTAAATAGAACTTGAACAAATAATGTTCATAATATCCCGCAGACTTCCCGTGGCGGGTGTACCCGTTTAAAAAAAGCGTTTCCCTGATGAAATGCTGTGTGTGTATTTTGTAGATATGTATGTATATGTATATATATTTTATATATGTGTGTGTGTAGTATGTATATATTTTATTTTTTGTGTGTTTTATTATTATTTTTGTTTTATGTGTGTGTTTTTGTGTATTATATTAGATATATATATTATTATATATGTGTATATGTATAGATATGTATATATATATATGTTTGTGTGTGTTTTAAATATATATATTTTTTATATATATATATATATATTATATATATATATATATATATATATATATATATATATTAACAACACTCATCGCCACAACAGTAAAAACAATTACTTTGGGGAAAAACATGATTATTTTCAAAATGTTTCCTTTTTTTTTATTCTTCATTAACAACTCTCATTTTGGTTGGTTTTTTTCTGATCATATTTGTTTGTTTGTATGTGTCTTTTGTGTGTTTTAGCTTTGGTCACTGAGTGCAAGGGAAAATAATGTAATCTATAAGTTATTAAACAGTAAACAAACGTTTAAGTACGGGCATTAGACTAGGGGTTTGTTAAAACTACTTTTTAAGACTGTGTAACAAAACAGGTAAGTAACTAACAGCAGCTAAAATTTATGGATCATTCTCGGTAGTAGACCCCTTTTGAAGGCGCAATGGGCTTTTATAAAATTCATTTTCTATGTGAATGTTCAAATTTGGGCCCTTGGGTAATGTGCCTTACCGGCATTTAAAAAAATTTTTTTGCCCTCCCCGTTTTAAAGAAAAATTTTGGTTTGGGAAAAAAGGAAAAGGTGTAAAGAAAAAAAGGTTGCCTTTTTTTTATATGATAGAAATGTGTTGTGGGTTATGAGCTTTTGGACAGTTGGGGTTTTTTGTAGACTGGTGGGGCCCCCCGCCATTAATGGGCTGATGGCATTTGGGAGTCCTCACTGTATCGGGTTCATAATCTGAGCTAAGGACCTGATAATGTAAAAAACAAAAAGAAAGTGTGAATCCCTTAATTTTATTTTGCTTTGTGAAAAGGGGTCCGGTTTACTTGTCTGGGCTATGCTCGGGGGGATAAAAAAAAATTAAAAGTGCTCACTTTGACAAGGAGAAAGCAGGCTCTAAAAGGCGGCACAGCTATGCCCGCTGGTGCTCTTTTTTGCTGGGCAGGAGACCACATTTTGAAAAGTTCTTGATATAAAAAAGTCTCGCTTTTTGGGGGTCATTCATATATATATATATAGAAAATACCAGCCCGAGCGGAAAGTAGTTGTTAAAGAAGTAAGAAAAGGAAAAACTTTTTAATAATAGAAAGATTGCTTGTCGAGTGTTCATCATTTATATTCCCCTAAAAAAGTCCCCCTTTCTTTTTTTACCATTCTTTTAATCAGGCTATGGCGGAAAAAAAATTAAAAAGGGAAAGGGGGATGGTTTCCCAAAACAATTATTGATGGAATCGATTATTCAAAAGCTTGTTTTTGGATTTTTTTCTTGTTAACCTATATTTTCATCTTTTCTAAAACTAAGGGGGTCGAGGGTAAAATAAATGGGGATCCTGATCAATGTAATCGGGGTTCCAAAAAATGCATTTACAAAACTCCCTTGCTTGTAATGCAAAATGTGATTTGCATTATTTTCCAACGTTTTGGGGCACTCATGGGGTTTCAGCTGTGCTTGTGCTAAAAAAAAAGATTTTTAAAAAAAGCGTAACCCGCTTTAAGTGACCTTTTTTAAGTAGTGCCCGGGGGATTAGTGTGTTGAAATCTAGATACAGGGGTATTAACTTGGGTAAATGGGGGGGAGATGATGCGTGATCCCCACCCCTTAACTTCAATCCCCACAAACACAGTCTCGAAATTTTCATGCCCCCCCTTCACCTAAATTTTTTAAAAAAGTTACAAAGTGTCAAAACCGTTTTTTATCCTCGCCTCTCATTTAAATTTATCCCCATTACCTTTGGGTGAAGCAGGTAGCCCGTCTTTTAACTTAATTTAAAATTTAGGTTTAAACCCTTCTTTCTTTCAGGGGGGCAGCACTCATGAATATGGTGTATTCCCTTTCCCGCCTTTTGTTTGCTGCCTTTTCAATTTATAATGCATGTTTTTTTAAAAACCCTTTTTTTGGGTTTTTTGGTTTTTTTTTCCGTTTACCTTCACGGTTCGGGGGGGCGTGATGATTCAAAACCTCCCCCCCCTCGTTTTCGCTCTCTCTTCAGTTAATGGAAAAATACCTTCCAGTTATGACCATTAGGCTGTTTTAAAAGAAACCGTCCAACTTTTGCAAATAAGCTGTGGGGAAAGAGCCTGCCCAAAATTTCGCCTTCTACCTAGGGAAATTGGAGGGTTTTGAGTGGTGAGTGAGTGAGGGGGGTGGGGGGTTTTTCCTTTTTTTAGTATAGATTCAACTTGAATTTTTCATGTTTAACTTTTTACCTAGAAAATTTACAAAAGCCCAAAGCCCTGGGATTCCATGCTCAAAAAAGGGACTTTCCCATTTCTTTAAAGCGAAAATAAGATTTAATCGGGCCATACCCATCCCAAATATTCGCATTCAACACATGATGAGCCCGGAAAGAGAGTTTTGTCTTGGGACCTTTTGATTAAAAAAAGTACCTTCAACTTTAGAAAAAAAAAGGCCTACTATTTAAAAGGCGGGTTATTTTGAGAACCCGGCATGAAATTTAGAGATGAAGTGGTGGGATCGGTAATATTGATCCTTTTCGTGTATATTTCCTTCTCTGTCGCCATGTACAGACAAACGCATGCCTGATAATAATTGGAATCATTCCAGTGATCATTACAAAAACACTCCAAAAACATTTCTAATCTTCTATTCGTGGCTAATGTTTCTTTCCGAAAGGAAAAAAAAAAACGGCTGGAAAACCGGGGAATCAAGATGGGGGCCTTTTATCTAGATGTTACCCGAAGTTCAGGGTGTCCCCCGCCTTTGAGTTTGCTGGCTGCTTTTATCACGGATGTCCAGAGTCTAACCCAAGAAGCACCCTCTTACGGGGGGGCTTATGCAGAATTGTTTAAACGTTTTCACAAATCAATAAATTGGGAAAACTTTTAATCACGAGAAAATGCTTTGGGGAAATGAATGGGGGTGCATGAAAAAAAAGGACCGGTTCAGGATTTCTTAAGGCGCTTTTAGTTTCCTGAACCTATCAATCCCGGATGCCCTTTATGGGGGGGCCCCCAAAAGCTATCAAATTATATCTAAGGTTCAAAAGGGGAAAAAGCATTATTACGATTTTTCAAGTCTGACCCCGCCAAAAAAAAAAATTACCCATCGGCCATCCGACCTTTGTTTTGAAGAATTTTCTTAAGCAAACTTTGGGTCATTAAAATCCCATCTGCCCCCCCGCAAATTTTTATTTTTCCCGGGGCCTCCCCTTTTAAAACTGCAAAAAAATTTATGTTGTTTTTGTGCAAACGGTGCAGAAACCCAACATCCACCGGGCCCTTTTGCCCTGTCGGAAAGGTCTTTAATGGGAAACCCGGTGCAGCCAAATACTCAAGGCCTTAATAAAGGGGCAAAATTTTTTAAAAATTCAGAGATATGGCACTAAAAAGTACTGCAGATTTATTTTCCCCATTTCATCAAAATTCATCGAAAGGCATCAAGGGATGGCCATCTTGGGCGTGGGCCCCAGCGGGCTATGTTGACAACTATTTCTTAAAAAAAGGGATATTATTGGGCTAAAACATATCCAATCCTGCCAAGACAAATTTCGTTTTTTCGAAATTTTCTTTGGGGAAATTGGTCAAGCCCAACCAAGCCCGCGGTTTAAAAAAAATCCAAAATTCTTTGATTACCTGTTCTCAGGCGGTATCGGGCCCCCTATTTTGACTTTGTCCCACAAATGGGTCAGGTGCAGTGGGGTATCCCGGGTCGATCGTTTTCCCCCTTCAATTTGGGGATGGCTTTACCACGGCCATGCCCGGGAGAATAGTCAATTTCTGGATCGTTTGGGCTGGGAAAATTTTGTATCATGATACAGATTCCATCTTACAGCACGCCCCACGTACACCCCTTTTCGGCGACATTTGCAACTACCAGCAACTAGATCCTGATGACTACATAGAAGAATTTGTTTTTTTTTCGGGGTCCAAAAAGCGCCCGCTAAAACATTCAAGGCAAGGTTTTCATGAAATAAAGGGGATTACCCAAAACGGTTCAAGAGGGAAACCTATTTGTTTAAAGGATCTAGTGCATAGTTTTTAGCATCTCACAAAAAGAAAAAACCTTATGGTATGCAGTTCATAGGAACAAAAAAACCTGGCGTTGAAAAAGCCCCCTCAGAAAAAAATTCAGAGTGGTGCAACAAAAAAGGTTCTCTTTGGTTTTACATCTCTACCCTATGGATACTAAAGGGGCTTTGATGAAGACTTCAACACCCGTTCTCAAAAATAGTCTGGGGCCCCCCTTTTCCAAATCGCATTATGTGAAAAGCTTTTGGGAAAACACAGAACATGTGCTTTCGTGCCCTGACAATATAGTCATTTTTTTAGCTGCTGGCAGCCTCTTTTAACTATTAACGATTTCCCAAAATCTAATTTTTAGAGGGGTTCCCGCTTCCTTCCATGAACTACTCGTTCGAGTTTAAATTGGTGATCGCCGATTTGATGGAAAAGGAAAGCCAAAAAGATGAGAGGGCCTTCCAAAAAAAACTCATCACGGAATTTGTCCCCGGGTTCGGTCCAAAATTTATTTTTTTAAGGCAAGAAAAAAAGAACAATAAATCTAATCCAATTTCAAAACCCTTTTTTTAAAAACCAGAGATAAACTAAAAACCCTTTAGTTGTCAAAAGTACCCTCGGGGTGAAATTTTTCTTGAGGTTTGAGGGGGCCGCCATTTTGGTTTTCTGTTGGTGGATCTGAAAGCCCGACACCTGGAATTTTTTTTACGTCGCTTGTTCCCCCCGAATAGCCCGACGCATGAAAAAAATAAAGGCGTTTTATTTTCCAGTATTTGAAAAAAAGAAAGGGATGTCATGCAGAATAAAAAAAAATCTCCCTCGCAAGACCCCACGGGTCTCCCCTCCAAAAAATGCTGGCGAGGCTCCACATTTATTTATCTCTGGCGAGATAGCCCCAATACTTTAAAAAGGGCCCTGTCCCCCCGACTTCCAGACAGTTCGTTCTAAAAGATTGCTTTTAAAAAATGCGAAAAAAATAACCGTTAAAAAAAAAAAACCCTTTTTAAAACAGAAAAGGGGGTTTTTTGGGCCCCTTTGCGCAGCCTTCCTTTTATTACTGTTTAATAGCATGAGGGATAAATATGGAATACCCCGGGAAGATGTACTTGGTCCCCAACAACAAATGGCTCAGTGGCAGAAACCCCCACCTTCCACACCTTCAAAGGGACGGAAAGTGAACTGGGTAAACAAAGAAACTCATACTTGACGTTGACTTGACCGTGATGCAAAAATAAAACAAAAACCGCTTGCAAAAATACCTTACCTTTGGAAAAAAGGGGTAAAGAAACCGTTCTCTGACATTTGGCGCCTGTCCAAACCAGGGGGGGCCAAAAGATGCTCAAAAATCTTAGTACCCCCAGAAGACGTTTTATGGCGAGATTTTTTAAAAGTGCTGGATAAATCAAAAAAAATATTGAAATAATTTTACAGAAAATGCATCACCCCCAATCAACCTTTGGGAAAGGGGTTGGGAAGGGTTTTTGTTTATGGGAACCTTCCGGGCGATCCCCCCCGATCTACGAACTTAAAAACCCCCTCACCAAAAACCGCCCCATCGGAAAACCCAGGGGCTGGAAAAAAATTTTTAAGGCCCCGGCGGGTTGAACATTCACCCCGGGGACCCAAAATACACTGAGAAATTTAGAGGTTTCAAAACCCCCCTCCCCCGGCGGGGCTTCTGCCTCTGTTGCCTCTCTGCCTCTTCTGCTGACGTCAATTCCATACACCGTTGGGCCAGATCTAAAAAAAGAATAATGGGTTCCTTTTTGAAATGTAAATTTTTTTTTGTTTAATAAAATATTATATTTAATTCAAAGTTTCCTATTCTTTTTTAAAAAATTTCAGGGGGATAGAACTTTGCCAAGGGTGATCCTGAAAGCTTCTAGAACTGTTCTTGACAAGGTTTGGGCAAAATTTTGAATATATTCATTCGGGGGACTTCATTAAAATACAGGTTCATGACCTCTTTATAGGCGCCTTTTTTCCCCTATGATGGAAAAAATACAGTGTTGCCCGAGCGGGGGAAAAACCCGCTTTGAAACTGCGGGTATGGGGAATAATTTTTTACAGTTTCTGTTTTAAAAAACCTTTTATTTCCCCAGGAAAATAGAAAAAAGTCTGGTGGGGGTTCCCTAGGGAAAGAAAAATCCCGTTCCGTTTCTCAGATGCATGCCAGCCAGTGTTCTCTGGGTTGATTTTGCGGTGAGTATTGGGATGTTTGGGCGGAGCTCAAAGTATCTTTTAGGCAGTTTCGCGTAACCCCGAAAACAATTTTCTGTTGGATTACTGGACATGAGTTTGTTGATCTGGGGGGGTTTATCTTTTTTTGTAATCATAAAATATATTTTTCTTCGTTTATTTCAAGGACAAAACCGGGACACTATTAAATTTAAAACTGATTGGGGGGGTTGCGCGGTTTTAAATCTCTTTCCCCTTTTTTATCAATGGGAAAAGGTCTCGATTCTTTTATGGAGTCAAATCAAGGCAAACAGGGTGTAACCTTTGGAGAATTCAGAATGGCTGATGGGCCACGGTCTTTTAAGTGTCTGGGGGCCCAAAACAAGGTTGTTATTCTCGGGGTGGGGTTGCAAAATTGGGTTGAAATGGTTTGGGGGGGAAACTGTTCTCCCCAAATACAAGCCAGGAATTCCAAAGGTTGTTTGAAATTTAAAGGGGGTTTTTGGGGGAAACCCCCAAAGGCATTATCCACCATGCCTGGGGCCCGTATTTTGGGAATTTTCCCAAAAATAGGTTCTCCCCGATTGCTCACCCTATCCCCGGCCGGGAAACGGAACTTTCATATTCACTCTTTTCCCTGGGGGAAGCGTTTGGGGTTTTTTTGCGTGTGTCCCCAAATTTCCCCCGCTGAAACTTTCTTTTTGACAAAAAAGGGTGCGGATAAAATGTTTACTTTTGAGCTCTGCTCTCGGGCATCAGACAGAATTATTTTGCTCCGGGCCATTTTATTTTACATCCACTCCGTTTTGAATTAATTTTTCTTGAAAATATCGGAATGAATAGATCCAGGGGTTCTCTGTCTTACCCTGGGGTTATAACCCCCTTTTTGAACCCTCATTGGCCCAAGGTTGTTTTTTAGTTTTGGGAAGTGTTTATAAAAAGACCCGACCATTTGGGAACTTTAGGTTTCACGCAAATTTAAAAACCCCCAAAAGGGGCCTATATGGGGAAAAGGGTGGAACTTGTGATAAAGGGATCTCCGGTTCATCCCGTAAAAAAAAAAGCGGGTACGGATAATTAAAAAAGGGTACCTTGGCCCGGGGGTGGATTAGTTCCTGGTTTCGATTTTGCCGGGGTAAAAACGGTTATTCAGGTCAAATAGTTCCCCTTCGGTAATCAGAAACTCCAACGGCATTCAGATAGAGTGAGGGGGGGACCCGGCGTAGATCTTTTATCTACTGTCGGTATAGGGTACCGAAAAAAAGTCATTCGTTTCAAAACTCTTGAGAAATTGGTGACAAAAACATTTTGGTTAAAAAAAGCTTTTCATTTTTTTTTGGGGGGACTTTTCCTTGGGGGGGAGAAAAAAAAAAGAAAAGCTGAATGCGGCTTTTTTTATGCCCGGAGCTGCTACCAGGAGGGGTCTTACGTTGTTTCCTCATCACCATTAAAGCCCCACGATTTTCTTGTTTTCCCGGGCATCACTTGACGCCCACCACCTCTTTGACAATATTCTTCGGCTGATTTTGTGTGGTTTGACAATTTGAATCCCCTTTTTAAAGAGGCAAAGTTTTAAATAGCCCTTTAAATATCCCCCCATCCCCGGCAAAAATCACTGGGGCCCCAAAAACCAGTCCACCGGGTTGGGCTTCTTTGTAATGCCGTGGGCTGGGTCCGGTAATATCTCATTCTGTATTAAAACGGGGAACACCTCTTGGGGGGTCAAATTAACCCGTATACCGCCAAACTGAAATGGAACCCCTTTTCTGATCCGCTTTATTTCAATGGTCGATCAAACTGATTCTTCTTTTACGAACGTGTCCTTTTGGGTGATTGTGGTAATCTTATTCATCTCATCCTCAATAAAGCATCTCAAGAGGGGCGTTTGCCCGACTCTTTGGGGGAAACAATGTGCTGTAGGCTCAAGGGAAAAAAAACCGCTCTAATCTTTGGGTGGGGGCTTCATTCACCGACCAATAGTTGTGTCCAATAGCTCCTAGAATCTATTTTCCCTTGACTCAGAGTTTCATCCGGGTTTTAGAAATAGAATCTATGCTTTAGAGCTATAAAGGGAATTGGGGTCTGTGACGGGGTTCCCAAAATTTTTTAATCTTTCAACACCACTTCATTCATCTTGTCTGTCACTTTTTGGGCCCAATAATAGCTCGGGAATGTATAAAAAATTGCTATTACTGGATTCACCAACATAAAGTTATTATCCGGTTTGTCTAGGTGTTCCAAAAACGGGTCTGAATTTTAGCCAATCCAACTTCCCAGGGCCCCGTGGGCCATTGGGGCTAATTTTTCATTGGGGTGGTATTTTAGGGGAAAAAATCCTGGGGAAAAATTCTGGGTATACAACTAAAAGCTTTTTTTTCCCTTGTGAACAGACCGAAATGAAATACTATTTTTATTCTCAGTATTTAAGCTGGCGAGCTTTAGGGGTCAACTGTTAAACTTTTGGCCAACTGGTTTCCCCAAAATATCTTTTCCCCGGGTATTTTTTTAAAAATCTTTTTTAATCCTGAAAACATCCTTTTCCCCCTTTTTTAACCGGGGAAAAAAGGAACCTATAATGTCTTTATCTAATCCTTGAGCTTGTAGGCGGAGGGTCCCTGGGACTAGTTCAGAAACGTAAATACCTGCTGAAAAGGTTTGTTAAAAACCCGGAAAAAGGGTTCAAATTTACACTCTGACCTATCCGATTTTAATTTTTATTTTTTATTTCTTTTTGGGTTTTTGTTGACCTATAATTTTTTAAAAACTTTCCCTTGGGAAATATTCACCCCGGCAGGGGGGCCCTTTTATACCCCTTTTATAGCTGAGATTATAAGATTTCAAAATCCTGCCCGCAGATTGGCCGGGTGTTCTGGGAGCTGAAAAAACTTTTTGGGCTTCGAGTTATTGAACCTTCCACCACCCCTGTCTTTAATTCACTGCGTGGTGAAATGTTTTATTCCCGGGTTTTTTGATCAGGCTTTTAAATTCCCATTGAAACCCTTTTCGCTATCCGCTGAAGTTTGGGTTCTACCTTTTTCCCAAAAATTTTTAAAAACCCTGGTTACCTTTGCCCGTTTTGTTTTTTGAACCCCCGACCCAAGCGTTTTAGAAGAATATTTTAAAAAAGTCGTAGATACTTGTAACCTGGTTATTTTCGGCAAGTTTTCAAACCCCGTCGACCTGCCATTTTCCCTAATATTGGAAACATACACCTAACCCCTTTAAAATGGTTCTGGCTGGTTTTGTATCGGAGGTGTTTGCCGGGTAACCCAAACGGCCACTTCTTGGGACCCCTATGGGACCCGCTTGGAAGTCGGAATCCTTTCCCCCAAGGCCCCGGGTTCTCAGGTTATAATATGTTTTTTCCAAAACCTGCTCCATTGTCAGTGATAAAAAAGACCGACACCAGTTAAAAAATTAGAAAAACCCTTTTTTGGAGTCTGAATTTTTACGTTGTGGTTTTAGGGTCAAAAAAACCCCTCAGCTTATCATATCATCAAATTCCAGGTCTATTTAGTCCACAGATTCATGACCCTCATGATTTAAAATTACAAAACTCATTTTCCACCGGGAGGGTTTCCAAAAAAGGGTTTTATCCCTTTCCTAAAATGACGCATTACACTATCATAAATAGAGTTGGTACTTTCAAATTCATCCACAGTTTTTCAATCCCAAAAATATTTTGGGAAAGGCAAAAAATATTAAAAAACCGAGAACTTTCACAGCTAGTGTTTGCCAATATTTCGGAGAATCTTCAAAGCACCTTGGCGGGAGGGTTTTTTTAGGTTCAAGAGGCAGGGATGTCTTACCTGGGCAGGGTGATTTATACCCCACCTTGACTTCTTTTTTTGGTGGGATAACAATTGCCAGCGGGGTGTCATCAGACCTTTTAAAAAGCTGCAGGGCCTTTTTTGGGGTTTTAGGCAGTACACCATCGGGCAATCCTATTTGTCTCAGAAAATCCGAAAGCCATCGGTTCCTGTGGAACGTTTTGCACCCAAGGCGCCCTGGGCCTGGGGGAGAGGTTTCCGCAGATCGCCATACGGGCACGGGGTCCGGGTGATCCCATTGGTGTGCGGGGGAGGGCCCCACCGCCAAGGGTGAATCCCTGTCTGTCTCAAAGGGCTCTTGACCCGGGTGTAATCAGGCCCATATAAAATACGGGGTCAGATTCTGGCCCGAAACAATCCATCCTGGGAGTTATGAACTGGTAAGATTCAGGTCTTGAAACGGGTCTTTGGGGAAAAACCAGGGGGTTTTCCACCTCCTCGTTCAAGTCCGGTGATGATATGCAGAGAGCTTTTAAAAACTTCAATGAATTTGAAATGGTCTGATCCCCCTGGGGCCGTTGACAGACTGGGATTTATGGTAAAAAGGGATGGGGCGGGCGAAAAAAAGGGGTTTTTAAAATCATCTGCCGATTACGATGTTTCAGACCGTTAGACCATTACCCCCCCATGCAAGCTTGCAAATTAGTCCTTAATACTACAGGCGGATTTTTCCTTTTCGCGCGCTGACTCCCCCATTGTTTTGCCTTGACCTGATCCCGCGTGCCCACTTTAAAAACTGGGGGAAACCCAAAAATATTTTAACCTTTTCAAAACATCCTTAGAATAGAACCTCGGGAAATGGCCCCTGGGGCATGGGGCTAGATTATTTTCTTCACAGAGTCTTAGAACTGATGAAAATGCAGCTTTTTTACCAGTTTAAAAATGGCCCAAAAAGGGGGGGGCCAGTACTGTCTGCCCATCAGGAGGGCTTAGGCAGGCCATTCAGTCTGGGTATGGATAGGAACATGCCTGAACCCCTGGGGGTCCGGGGCAACATGCCGAACTTGTCTTGGAAGAGGGGGGGTGGGAAGTGGTTGGGGTGGTGATGGGGTTAAGGGGGGCAGGGCCCTGGGGAGCCCTTTGGGGGATGTCTGGGGCTTGCCCACCGAGTGATTCAGTGCAGGTGGCCCAA
>NW_024379525.1:0-19013 GCF_016835505.1 Polypterus senegalus
CGAATATGTCAATGTAATTGTTTTGTCACTGTTATGTGTGTCGTGTGATATATCTAGCTAGTAAAATACCCAGCTTCGCAGCCGGTATGTCGTATGTTAAAGAAGAAGTTATGAAAAGAGAAAGGAAACATTTTAAAAATAATGTAACATAATTGTCAAAGGAATTGTTTTTGTGTATTTGGCGGCAGCGTCACGAAGTTATTTTCATCTAGCTGCATCAGAAAATGTACCATAACGCCTGACACGCGCTCCTTTTTTACTGTTTTCTCACAGATTGGATTGCTGCTGTCATAATGGGTTTGAGTCTACATATATATACATACATATATATACATACATCTATACATATATATACACATACATATCTTCATATCTATATACATTTATACATATCTATATATATATCTACATATAGACATATATATATATATACATACCTATCTACATCATATATACACACACATACATACATACACACACACAAATTATATATATGTGTGTTTGTGTATGTATGTATGTATGTGTGTGTATATATATATATATATATAATGTAGATAGGTGTGTGTGTATATATGTATATATATATATATATACATACATACAAACTTACACACAGGTATATATATATATATGGTCACTGAGTGCAAGGGAAAAATAATAAAATATAGTCTATAAGTTATTAAACAGTAAAACATTAACGCTTTTAAGAAGTACAGGTACATTGAGCACTACTGGAGTGGTTATGGGTAAACTACATTTTAAAGACTGTGTAACACAACAGGTAAGTAGTACTAACAGCAGCTAAAATGTATATGGATCATCTGTCAGTAGTACAGTAGATCCCTTTTGAAAGGCACTACACGACGCCTGGTATAGAAATTACATTTTCTATGTGAACGTTCAAATTCCTGCCTCTGGTACCAGCAATTAAAGAAAATTTGTTTTGTGTCCTCTGCAGTGTTTAAGAGAGAAAGGCTTTGGTTTGGGATAAAAGGTGCAAAGAAAGGAAAGTTCCCTTTTCTTTTATATAGTATAGAGAGATGTGTTTCGCTGGGCGTTATGATGCCTTTAGGGACAGTCGCGGTGGGTCTTGTGTAGACTGGTGAGGCGTCCCGCCATTAATCGGCTGTGATGGCACTGTCAGTCCTCCACTCCTGTGCGTGTCTTCATAATCCGAGCTGGCTAACTGCTAATCATTATCACGTTGAAAGAAAGTCGAATCGCTTAATATTAGTTTGCTGCGCGTAGAAAAGGGGTCCCGTGTTTGCACTGATCTGGGCTATAGCTCAGGGGAGGATGAAAAAATTAAAAGTGCTCACTTTGACTTAAGGCAGAAGTGCAATCAGCATCTCAAAGGCCGGCACAGCCTATGCTTGCGCTACCGGCTGCCTCGACTTTCACTGGGCAGGAGACCATATATTTTGCAGACACGTTACTCTATATCAAAAGTCTCAGAGCTCTTTGGAGGTCATTCATATATATATATATATATATATATATATATATATATATATATATATATATATATATATATATATATATATATATATAGCAAAATACCTTCACATGCCGTGGTGTTAAAGAAGTAATGAAAAAGAAAAGGAAACATTTTAATAATAGCGTAGCATGATTGACATTGTCATGAGTGTTGCTGTTATATATATGCCTGCCTAAATAAGTCACCCTCGCTTCGCTCTTACTTTTTTACCGTTCATTTAATCATGGCTAGTCGTGGAAAAATTATAAAATGGAAGGAGGATTACACTGAGTATGGCTTTACCAAAACAATTATTGATGGCGAATCGATTATTCATAAAGCTTGAATTGGTGATCTGTTTTCTGTGTTAACCTTATATTTTTCATACTTCTTCTCAAACCAAGGTGGTGCGAGGGTAAAATGAATAGGGTTGCTGATCAAAGTAATGATGTACCAGGAAATCATGCATTGACAAAAGTTCCGCTTTGCTTGTAATGCAAAGTGTGATTAAATGCATTATTTTTAAGCATTATGGAGCACATGCATCGAAGCTTCTCAGCTGTGCTTGTGCTAAGAAAAGGAAAGATTTTAAAAATAATGTAACACGATTGTCAATGTAACCTTTTGTAAGTAGTGCCTGGAGGATTCAGTGTGGAGAAACTGTAGAGACAGCGTGTGTATTAACTTGTGGATTTTTCTGTGAGTATTTGGTGGCAGTGTGACGAAGTTGCTTTGAAAGACGGCGTTAGCCGCAGAGCTCAGCTCAGAGCGAAATTAGGTAAATGAAAGGGGAGATGATGACGTGACTCCCCCACCCGCCTTAACTGTCAATCCCCCACAAACACAGTCTCGGAATTTGCATAAGCATACCCCTTCACCTGCAATTTTAACTTAGTTACAAAGTGATCAAAACTCTCGTTTATATCCTCGTCCTCTCATTAAACTTGTATCCCGCATTACCCGTGGGCATGAGAAACGCCAGCGGCAGCTTGTCTATGAACTTAATTTAAAGTTTAGGTTTACACTGTGCTTTGTTTCCGAAGTAGCAGCACTCATGAATATGGTAGTATATGTCACTGCTTCGCTTCTTATTGTTTAGCTGCCTTCTCAATTATATAATGCATGTTTTCTCCAGCGCTTTTTTGAGCTCTTCCTGGTTTTCTACGCACTGCGTTGACAGTCAGTTCACGTGATTACGTGGGAGGCGTGATGATGTCACATGAAACTCCGCCCCCACGGCTTACTAACCTCCATTACAGTAATGGAGAAAAATACCTTCCAGTTATGACCATTACACGTAGAATTTCGAAATTAAACCTGCCCAACTTTTGTAAGTAAGCTGTAAGGAATGAGCCTGCCAAATTTCAGCCTTCTACCCACACGGGAACTTGGAGAATTAGTGATGAGTCAGTGAGTGAGTGAGTCAGTCAGTCAGTCAGTCAGTCAGTCAGTCAGTCAGTGAGGGCTTTGCCTTTTATTAGTATAGATGTGTATATATATATATATGTAGATATGTATATATATATCTATACTAATAAAAGGCAAAGCCCTCACTCACTCACACTCACTCACTGACTCATCACTAATTCTCCAACTTCCCGTGTAGGTAGAAGGCTGAAATTTGGCAGGCTTATTCCTTACAGCTTACTTACAAAAGTTGGGCAGGTTTCATTTAAATTCTACGCATAAGGGTCATAACTGGAAGCTATTTTTCCCCATATAATGTAATGGAGTCTTGAGTTGAGATGGCGTGGGGGGAGTTTGTGTGACATCATCACGCCTCCTACGTAAGTATGTAGAGAACAAGGAAGAACTCCAAACAGCGATCAGCACAAAACGCCATTTCACAATTGAGAAGGCAGAAAAACATTATGAAGCAAATGATGCATACAAGCATATTCATAAGTACAGCTACTGCGAAACAAAGCACGCGCGTGAACCGTAAGTTTATATTAAATTAAGTTCATAGACAGGCTGCCACTAGCGTTTGTAATTTAGTGCCTGCCCATATAAGGCCGTCCATCAGCGGCAATCCAATACAAACACTGCCGTAAATGTTCACGGGTAAAGGACTGTGCTTATGCAGAGGAAGATGAGATGGTCAGGGTGGTGTTTGGCACAAACTCATTGAAACTGCGAGAGAAACTTTTAAGTGCGGGTCTTAGCTGACATTACGAGATGGCACCAGTACAGCTGGGAACCTTCGATGCAAGAACACCAAGCGGCTCGTGAACTGGCGCAATGCGCAGACAAAAGCAACAGTTCCAAAGAGTGCTGAACAAAAAACGAATTACACAATTGAGAAGGCAGCAAAAAAATATGAAGCGTCTTATACATACAATCATATTCATAAGTGCAGCTACTGCGGAAACAAAGCACACGGTGGAAAAAGTGAATGTCCTGCTAAAGGAAGACAGTGTAAAAAAACCGTGCATGCAGTTTGTCACATCACAGATAAAAGGAAGGCGAGCTGTTTATTGATGCAGTAAGGAACTAATCGATGAATGAAACCTCTTATCTTTACAGCGATTGACAAACACGGAATGTAACTTGAACACATCCTACAAATACGAGCCTGATTGAAAGAAATAATGATAATCAAATCCTTGATGACAGCAACATTCAATAACACTCACAAAACAATTACTGTATATTGACAATCATGTTACGTTATTTTTAAAATGTTCCCTTTTCTTTTCATAACTTCTACTTCTCCACTGCGGTACGGGTATATATATAAATGTATATATATACCCGATCTACAATACATACTTTAGCATAGACAAGCCACACGCTGTGGCTAATTGTAGAGTCTTAAGCCTCTACGCCGACATTGAGGTTCGATTCCGAGAGGGTGTACTGACTATGTATGCGCTACCGATTCATTTTACCTTTGCATCTCCTTGGTTTGGGGCGTATGAAAAATATTAGGTTAGCGCAGAATCATGTTACGTTATTTTTAAAATTTTTCCTTTCTTAGCACAAGCACAGCTGAGAAGCTTTGATGCATGTACTCCATAACGCGTTAAAAAATAACGCATTTAATCACACTTTCAATTCCAAGCAAACGGGAACTTTTGTCAATGCATGATTTCCTGGTACATCCATTACACTGATGCACACATCACAGCTACAAAAATGTTAGAGTCGGAATAAAGCGCGTTCCACGACTGATCATTTCGACTACCCGCGAAGCCTTGATAAAAGCATGGTTTTGTGCACACTGAAAAGCAAGCAAAATTAGATGCATTACAGAAAGCGGACTTTGTGGCTCTTACTGGGGATCATTGGACTTCCGTGACCGTTAGTAATTCTAAATACATCTAATTACAAAATGTTCAATGATCACACTGTTTTAGCCTAATGTACAAAATAATTTTGGCTAATGTTACTCAGAGTTTAAAGAGTAAGCTGGTCAAATTACCTTTTATGTTTCTGACTTATTTTTTAAGAAGAAAAACTGCACTTTATGTTGAAATTTTGGTTATTATTATTTAAAGACAATACTATTCTGAAAATGTACTTAAAGTACTTAAACTACCACTTTATTTTTAAGTCTGCCCAATTTTAACCAGGGATGATATTTTTGTTTCTGTTTTGAATTCAAATGCAGTTTAAAAGCTTTTTTCAGAAATTAAAACAGCTTCAGTTTACAATATTCATGTCCATGTCTATTATTTGATTCTGTAAGCCCACTAAAACCGTTTTAAATTAAAAAAAAAACATTTGGGGCAAATTTATGTGTGCGATTACATACGATTAATCAAGATTAATTCTTACACAGCCTCTAATTAATTGGATTAATTTTTTAATCGAGTCCCACCTAATATATATATGTAGATATATATATATGTAGATTTGTATATGTTGTATATACAGTATGTATATATGTGTGTGTGTATATACAGTCATGTGAAAACATTAGGACACCCTTTGAAAGCATGTGGTTTTTTGTAACATTTTTAATAAATGGTTATTTCATCTCCGTTTCAACAATACAGAGAGATTAAAGTAATCCAACTAAACAAAGAAAACTGAAGAAAAGTCTTTTCAAGATCTTCTTCTGTAAATGTCATTCTACAAAAATGCCTATTCTAACTGAGGAAAAAGATAGGACACCCTTGCCCCTAATAGCGAGTGTTACCTCCTTTGGCTGAAATAACTGCAGTGAGACGGTTCTTGTAGCCATCTACCAGTCTTCGACATCGGTCTGAGGAAATTTTACCCCACTCCTCAATGCAGAACTTTTTCAGCTGTGAGATGTTTGAGGGGTTTCTTGCACGTGATCCAGGTGCCTGACCAGCTGGTCTTAATTGCACCTCCAGGTGGGGCTGATAAACCGTCCAGTGTGGTGGCTGGTTCTCTGCAGCACCCCCTAGCGGCCACCCCATCTCCCAACCGGGCTGCTGTGGTGGACTCCATGTCCCATGGAGCCACGGGAGAGATTGAGGAGGAATCCACTGCCAGGGAGACTGCCCCCAAGCGCCCCGGGGAAGGTATTGCAATCTCCATGATGGCTCCCCCGGGACGTATGCGGCAGAGGCGTCCCGGCCGGGCATGGGACCCGGCTGTCCGTCACAGTATCTATATACAGTATATGTGTATGTGTGTATATATATGTGTGTGTATATATATATATATATATATAAACTGCTCAAAAAATTAAAGGAACACTTTGAAAACACATCAGATCTCAATTGGAAAAAGAAATCCTCCTGGATATCTATACTGATATAGACTGGGTAATGTGTTTGGAACGAAAGGATGCCACATCGTTTGATGGAAATGAAAATGATCAACCTACAGAGCCCTGAATTCAAAGACGCCCCAAAAATCAGAGTGAAAAAATTATGTGACAGGCTAGTCCATTTTGCCAAAATTTAATTGCAGCAACTCAAAATTGTACGCAGCACTTTGTATGGCCCCTGTGTTCTTTTATACATGCCTGACAACATCGGTGCATGCTTCTAATGAGATAACAGATGGTGTTGTGGGGGATCTCCTCCCAGATCTGGACCAGGGCATCACTGAGCTCCTGGACAGTCTGAGGTGCAACCTGGTGGCATTGGATGGACCAAAACATAATGTCCCAGAGGTGTTCTATTGGATTTAGGTCAGGAAAGTGTGGTGGCCAGTCAATGGTATCAATTCCTTCATCCTCCAGGAACTGCCTGCATACTCTCACCACATGAGGCCAGGAATTGTCGTGCACCAGGAGCCACTGTACCAGCATAGGGTCTGACAATGGGTCCAAGGATTTCATCCTGATACCTAATAGCAGCCAAGGTGCCTTTGTCAAGCCTGTAGCGGTCTGTGTGACCCTCCATGGATATGCCTCCCCAGACAATCATTAACCCACCACCAAACTGCTCATGCTGAATGATGTTACAGGCAGCATAATGTTCTCCATGGCTTCTCCAGACCCTTTCACTTCTGTCACGTGCTCAGGGTGAACCTGCTCTCATCTGTAAAGCACAGGGCACCAGTGGTGCATCTGCAAATTCTGGTATTCTATGGCGAATGCCAATCGAGCTGCATGCTGCTGGGCAGTGAGCTCAGGGCCCATTAGAGGACATGGGGCCCTTGGGTCACCCTCATGAAGTCTTTCTGGTTGTTTGGTCAGAGACATTCACACCAGTGGCCTGCTGGAGGTCATTTTGTAGGGCTCTGGCAGTGCTCATCCTGTTCCTCCTTTCCCAAAGGAGCAGATACTGGTCCTGCTGATGGGTTATGGACCTTCTATGGCCCTCTCCAGCTCTCCTAGAGTAACTACTTGTCTCCTAGAATCTCCTCCATGCCCTTGAGACTGTGCAGGGAGACACAGCAAACCTTCTGGCAATGACACATATTGATGTGCCATCCTGGAGAAGTTGGACTACCTGTGCAACCTCTGTAGGGTCCAGGTATTGCCTCATGCTACCAGTAGTGACACTGACTGTAGCCAAATGCAAAACTAGTGAAGAAACAGTCAGAAAAGATGAAGAGGGAAAAATGTCAGTGGCCTCCACCTGTTAAACCATTCCTGTTTTGGGGGTCATTTCATTGTTGCCCCTCTAGTGCATCTGTTGTTAATTTCATTAACACCACAGCAGCTGAAACTGATTAACAACCCCCTCTGCTACTTAACTGACCAGATTAATATCCCATAAGTTTCATTGACTTTATGCTATACTCTGATTAAAAAGTGTTCCTTTAATTCTTTTGAGCAGTATATATATATATGCCAGCAACACTCATGACAATGACAACACAATTACATTGTCAATCATGTTACGTTATTATTAAAATGTTTCCTTTTCTTTTTCATTACTTTTTTAACACAATACTTCTCTGCTGCGAAGCGCGGGTATTTTGCTAGTGTTTTATAAAATTATTAGTGCCAGTTCTTCCAGCAGGATTTCTGTGTTTACATCTGATTTTTTTCTGGTTCAGTGGTTTATTTGAATTCAATTGTTTAAATTAAAATGACTTGAAGTGTCTGTATTAAATATTACATCCCTATTGTTTGAATGTGCCTTCTTTTATGAGACATGCAAAAAATAAATGCGGATGGAATTGCTCTTATATGTGCCACTTTTAAACTATCTCCTTCACCATTGGAATTTAGTAAAATACTTCCTATAAGCTAAGCCAAGAACTTTACGAAATTACAGAAAAATGAAAACATGACAAAAATAAAAAACAACCCTGAGCAATTCAAGCACTTTCTAAGGATTGTCCAGTTAGTGTCTGAATACTCTTTCATTTGAGAGCTTTGTGCACAGAATGAGTGAGCAAATATGGGTATTGTTGAGGGAGTGTCAGTCAAATAATATCAATTAATTACCTACCAATAAGTTAAACATTTGGAAGACGTATGTCCATGAAAAATAAGCCTAGATAATAAACATTGGTACAATGAAGATTCAAGTAATTTTGACATTAAACAGCAATTCCACTCATGAAACTTACAATTTATATTTAAAAAAATAATTGACCCACAATTAAAAAAATATAAGGTGCTTGATTGGAAATATGAAATCATGTATTTATTACAAAATGTACTTTTTAATTCATCATGTGATGACAGTTGTGAAATTGTCAAAGGCAACCACAATGATAACAACAATAATGATTATTTTAGATATAGTATTATTTGGACAATTCTTACTGTTTTTGCAACCAAAAATCAATATATTGTTAAAAACCGCATAAGTGTTGAAAAGACTAGTGCACACCTGCAGTAGTTTTTCTTAGGAGTTAAATATCATTTATTTTGCCTTTCGATTCATCAGCATGAGATGCTACATGATGGATGCAGCTGTCTCTTTTCTATTAAGGAAACAAACAAGCAAAGAAAGATTAATGGCAATATTTAGTGTGGAGCAGCTTGCTTCTTCAAAATTGTGCTGCTACTGAAAATTAACTTGACGTGTAAAATTATAACAGTCACAGATCTACAAATATATAAAAATAGACCCTGTTTGTGGTCACACAAAAGCAATCAGAAGCTTTTTCTAAATATCTGTGCATTTATTTTAATGATATTTTATACTGGTTCGTATTACTGAGTTTCCTTGCAGCCTTTATCGATTTTCGCAAAGCATTTGACTCAGTTCATCGAGCTGCCCGGTGAGACATCCTAAGGGTTCGCGGGATCCCCTTGAGGTTGCTGGATATCATGGCCGGCCTGTACACTGGTACTGTGAGTGCTGTGCAGAGTGGAGACAGGACCTCTGTGTTTTTCCCAGTTGATGCTGGGGTTCCTCAGGGGTGTGTTCTTGCTCCTACTCTGTTCAATGCTTGTATGGACTGGGTGTTGGGCAAGGTCGTGGGGTCCAGCGGCTGTGGGGCATCTGTTGGTGAAGAAAGATTTATGGATTTTGACTTTGCTGATGATGCTGTGATGTTTGCGGAGTCAATGGAGGCTCTGATCGGGGAGCTCAAGAGACTAAGCGAGGAGTCTTAGTGTCTGAGCTTGCGAGTGTCCTGGATAAAAAACAAGATCCAGGCCTTTAATGACCTCTTGGGCACAGCCATTAGCAATGGGTCTGTCTGCGTAGAGAGTGTCGACCTTGTCGAGAGGATTACTTACCTTGGCAGTGACATCCAGGTCTCTGGTGACTCTTCCTATGAAGTCAGTAGACGGATTATGAGAGCATGGGGGGGGGTCATGTGGTTGTTGGAAAGGGGTATGTGGCACTCCTGATATCTATGCAAAAGGACGAAGGTCCAAGTCTTTAGAGTCCTGGTTGTTCCTGTCTTGCTATATGGTTGTTAGACATGGACGCTGTCCAGTGACCTGAGATGAAAACTGGACTCCTTTGGTACTGTGTCTCAACGGAAAATCTTTGGGTACCGTTGGTTTGACTTTGTGTTGAATGAGCGGTTGCTCATGGAGTCCCGAATGAGGCACATTGCCTGCATTGTGAGGGAGCATCAGTTACTGTATTATGGCCATGTGGCCCGTTTCCCCCGAGGGTGATCCGGCTCGTAAGATCCTCATTGTTTGGTACCCAAGTGGCTGGACCAGGCCAAGAGGCCGGCCACGTAACACCTGGCTGCGGCAGATAGAGGGTCATTTCCGGAGGGTGGGACTGGACCGTGTGTCTGCCTGGGGGGGTTGCAAACCGGGAGCCCAAGTTGTTTCGTTGTGTAGTGTTTGCGGCAACGCACTGTACCAGTGCATGCTCCCCAACTTGACTTGACTTGTATTAATGAAGATCTTCTTTCATAGCAAAAGTAAAGAAACAAAAATAAAAATGTTAAGTAACATAAATGTTATGGATTTTAAATTGTTGACATAAACCAATCTTTGCCATGACCCTTGAATGTAAAGTCAGGAGAAGATACCGATGTGCCTGTTTTTCAAATTAATCTGTCTGAATTTGTGTAACATTTCTTAAACTAGCTATAGTAAGTTAAGTTACTAAGACACTTCACAAAGACTAACTACTTTAATCACTAGGGAGTGGCTTCAGATTGTTAAATTACAGAAGCAGAAGAATTATACAAGAACATACAACACAGTACGTGAACAAAATAAAGCAAGCTTGGGGAACATGTTCTTTTATTCAGTTCACAGATATTGCTGTAACCAGTTGGTGTTTTAATTATAGGGGCAGATGTATAAAGAATAATATTTTTAATCAAAGACAGAAACTACCTTTAGATAACTTGATGATTTGGAATAGGCTTAACCTAAAGGCCTAGATTAAAAAATAGGCTGCATTTTTATTGAAAATTAGAAACAATTGAAAGTGTAACAAATCAGCTGAGTACAGTTACCATGATGATCTATCAGACTTCACAGACTCAGAGTTATAAAGCAAAACTGTGGGAAAAGTACTAAAGGAAAAAGTCAATGCCAAATCCTGTACAATTCAAACCAGTTTTTTAAATTATCAGTTACAAAATGAAAATAAGTGCATAATACTTAAGAAGTAATAAAATTATCAGGGGTATTATAAAGAAATTTGCATGTAGGACACACACATACATGTATAACAATATGGATAAAAATCAAAAAATATATTTTGGCATCATAGTTTGGATTAACCATAACACCATTTTAGTTTTATTATTATGTATTTCATGTAGCTGTGTCATGAGACATCATTGGCACAACACTATTTAAACTGGTTGTCCTTGGGACTCAAGGTCTACGTTTCTAGATACCAAACAAAAAACTCTTCTACTTTTCTGAAAGTTCCTTAGGTTTTTGACTTTTTCAATAGTCTTTTTGAGTTGACTTCTGATTAACACCTTAAATGTAGTTTCACAATTGTTTTTTGGTTTTCTGCTAATATCCTTAAACATTTCATCTCCTGGAACTTCTCTGTTGCTACAGTGCCTACCAGCTTCTTCTATGGCAGTACACCTATACGCTAGTGTCAGAAGTACTAAATTTACAAGCATAACACAGTAAGAACTCCAATAGAGTCAGTAAAGTTGTTATAGAGAAAACTTTGTGAAGTGTGAAATACTGGGAATAGACAAATTATGGGGACATTGAATTGGTTCTGAAAGAAAACTCCATTCCTTAAAGAAATACATTTTGGTCTCACCTGATTCTTGCTCCATGTATCACTTTTTAATAACAATGTCCTTTAAAAGTGTTATGAGCTACAAGGTTCCTAAGTGCGAAGGTGTCACAGAAGAATTCACTAGAGAGGGAAACACCTACAAGCAAACAAAACAAGGCAGGAGATACTGAAAAGGTAAAGACAATCCAAGACAAACAATGTGAAATTAAAAAACAGAGCAAGGGTTAAAAATATCTGGGAAATCACAAAAAAAGCACAAAAACAATAATCACTAGAGAACTCACCACACCATGAGCACATTCACAATGAACTTTATAGAGTTTAGGGCAAGCCTTTAATGGTGATGGGCATGTGTCTTTTATGGGACTACCCAAAAACACACAAAACATAAAAAAAGATACACAGGCAAACAGAAACTAAATGATCAACAATATTAACAAAAGCAAAGGAATTAAAAATGAACAAGAAAGACATAAAAACAGCATTTGTACCCCAGCCAGGAGAGGAACACTGGCTGAAATACAACAAGGAGAATTTCATTAGCATAATGTGCTTTCTTGTAAATTAAAATGTTCTATTTGAGACCAATACTTTATTGTATTTTTAATCTACCTATCAAGAATAAATACTGCTCTTTATGACTTTGATAGCCAAATTCTGAATTGACAAACCATAAGGGTGAATGAAAAAAACTGATAGTGACAACCAGGAATAAAACAAACAACAAAACCTAATACAAAGACCAAAATCAGACTCTTAAAGAACAACTTACAACTTATTTCTTGCATAGAACACTTCACTATGTGCAGACATAGAGCACTGTGAACAATTCTCAGATAAAATACATGTATAGATCATACTAATGACTAAATACAGAAATGGTACAGATATACAGTAAATACAGATTTGTTAAAATACACAGAGAACAAGGTAGAAATTGATTAAACATAAATGGAAAACAGCTATATCTATCCATTAATTTATTCATGAACTATGCCCAGTTGACAACAGGGGAGATTAAAATTGTAAAAGAGAAAGTCAAAAACAAAGTCACAGTCCTGGACACCTCGGTCTGCATCCTCCTTGGTTTTCAATAATGGAGTCTCTCCTGACCATCCAATCTGATGAGAGAATCTTTCCAGTTAGTGATTCCAATGCTCCTTTATTTGAGATGACTTTTTCATATGCAGAAAAGATGTTTGGCAGAAGAGCAGTGAGACAAAATGCCACATCCAGATACTGCGAAGAGAAGCAGAACTGTTTAAAAATATCAAATTACTTATGTTTCTGTGCAAATGCCTAATTTAAAAATGCAGTATTCACAGTTAATCATCAGCCCCAATCAGGGTATGCTAGATTAAAGTAGTAAGCATTCAGCCTGGATTTAAAAGCTGAGACTGAAGGGGCATTTCTTATATTAGCAGGAAGAACATTTCACAGCTTCAGTGCCCTGTAACTAAAAGCATGACCTTCCACTTGTATTTTATTAATACTTGGAATCTTAAGTATATGGAGGAATATTTTAGACAAAATTAAATAAATAAATAAATGCGTAAATAGATAAAAGTACTGTGAAATGTGAGCATAAATAAATAAATGTGTCATGAAATGAGAGCCTAAATAAATAAATATGTCATGAAATGAGCAGCATAAATAAATAAATGTGTCACAAAATATGTTTTTTGTTGCTTATTTATTTATTTATTTATTTAATTTTGTCCTTAACATTCCTGCAAACTGTCATGAAATACTTCTTGAAATAAAACTGTCACTTTCACTTGTCAAAGTTGAGAGGGTGGGCTCTAACACGCCCTCTAGTTACTGATTGGTGAATCGACTTCTGTAGATTGGCTATGCCTAATTCAACATGGCTGTGTGTGAGATGGAAGTAAACGAGATAGCACAAGAATTAATTAGAAAAATGCTTACTACTGCCAATGAAATGGATTCTGCTGAAGATATCACATATTTCAGAGAGAGAATTGAAGACTTATCTGAAGAAATTACAGTGTTGGCAGCCCTTTTAGACTTCGATATCGATGAAACTATTTTTGCAAATATTGAAGAACTGGTGGGACGGACTCGACTACACTCCAGTTCAGGTGACACAGTTTCCTGCTCTGGACGTCCATCCTTTGACATTCCAGCTGAGTCAATAGAACACCTTCGGTTATGCGGTTTAAAAGTACGACAGATTGCAGAACTATATGGTGTATCGGAGAAGACGATCACGAGGCGAATGAGCCAGTTTGATATACGGTAAGCTGCACCGACCGCATTAGTTCAGATACTTTGACATGGAATGTCTAAAGCAGCGCCAACTAATATTTTGAACTGAGTATTTGACCTTTGTTTTACGTGTATAAAGTCAGATGCATATTCACAGTTACTTTTTCAAACAACTTTACAGCTCTGATCAGTAGCAAACATGAAACTTTCATATCTACCACACTGATCTGTGATATTTAACAGGCAGTGTAAAAGACTTTATTCACTTTTGGCCATCAGACCATAAGCAGTTTTATGATAATGAGCACCCCGATTTAACACTAACGCAACTGCAATTTAACCGAAGTGTGCTTCTTGTCAGAAAACTGTCACAAGTTAGATGGCCCAATGCGATTTAAACAGTGTGAGCCACGTTTTAGAGATAAGTTAACTAGTTTACCCACATTGAACTAAGCAAAATCTTATTTACAGAAAGGATGTCTTTTACTACAAAAATGGTAAACGTTATGTGGTCAAACCCTTTAAAATGTCTGCTCTCACAGATTAGAGCTGTATAGTTGTGTGGGTAGCCCTTCAAATAACTAAAGTCTCATCTTTTTTTATTTCTCAGTGTTTCAGATCTTTATTCCCAAATCTCAGATGACGCGTTGGATGCCGTTATCTCTAACATTCAAAGACATCACCCAAACATGGGATACAAGATAATACATGGGCATCTGAAATCACAAGGAGTACGAGACCCAGGTATGTTTTATTTATTACTCAGTAGCTATTTTTGTGAGTTTAACATTTTGCCATCAGCAAACTAGATGTAGAATTTACCCCAAAAAATGTATTATCCATATAGTTCCCAGGGTGCAAAAATCAGTGCGCAGAGTGGATCCAGAAGGGGTTGTAATGAGAACTTTGAGGCTGCATACATTAAGACAGCGTCAGTATTCTGTTCCTGGACCTAATTGTCTGTGGTACATAGATAGCAACCACAAGTTGATCAGGTAAGCTGCAGCGGTCATAAATACACTTCAAATAGGGAAATACTAACCTTCCAGTTTTCTAAATCATTTATCAATAGGTTTAAGTATAGTGATATACTGTAATGAATCCAAATTTATAGTCAACATGCAGTTACTCTAATTGATTTCAGGTCATCATATATTGCTTTTATCATGCTTAGTACACATATCAGTCTGCTGAATCTGCTAGTGTTTATCCTGAAAATGTTTTCCTCGTGCAGGTGGAGGTTTGTGGTCCATGGGGGAATAGATGGTTTTAGTCGGCTTCTTGTATACCTAACACTGTCAGCTAATAACTGTGCTGACAGTCCTGAATAGTTTTCTTTCTGCTGTGGAACAATTTGGCTTACCATCTAGAATTTGATCAGACAAGGGTGGAGAAAATGTTGGTGTAGCAGAACTCATGGTTCAAAGAAGAGGAGTCAATAGGAATTCACACATCACAGGAAGAAGCGTACATAACCAAAGGTATATATATAATTTTGAATATTCTGAATGATACTGTCATTTTGCAATAAAGATAACTTGAATAGTCCAAAGGTCTTCTACAGTTGCAGCTGGCCAGAGTTAAAGAACTGGAGCTCTTGTTCCAAATCTGTCTGCCTAAAATGAGAGGCTGACTTCTACATCTTAAGTCTCTCATTTTATCCAATAACAGTACTCCACAGGATATTACAGAGAGTGCCTGTCTGCTTAAGTGGTCTAAATTTCATAAGTTTTGACTTTAATTCAGAATATCTCAACAATTTTTTTTCACCCAACAGAATTGAGAGGATGTGGAGAGATGTGTATGAGCATGTACTTGAATGCCTGGAACCACCACGGCCTGCAAAGTGAAGGAAACCAAATCCCTTTACAGCTGTGGATGGGACGCATGGCACAAGATCTAGATGACCCCACAGAGGTACTGATTGTAGTTTGCACTATACTGAAATTTTCTGTACAATAACACATTCATGGAATCTAACAAAAGAATCTGGATTGTATGGGGGAATATGAAATTTCATATTGTTCCCATTTCTGGGAACAACTATAAGCAGGAGATATTGTCATGACCAGTTTTCAACAAACTTCAAAATAAAAACGAGTAACCAGTTGGGAGTTTATACTTGTGGAAAAAATATTAATACACATACTTACTGTATTTAACATCAGTGTTCTATATTTTCAGGTTGACATCAATTACGGAGTTGACTGGGGTGGACCTCATAGCCACCTGTCTGTGCCAGAGATTCAACTTCCCCATGATCTCACTGATGCAGAAGCTGCCTCATTGCCTGCTCCACCAGACAGCTGTGACGATGCAATGGCCAATTATGTAGAGACTGTTCAACTTATTAGAAGCATATTCAACTGATTAGGGTGACAGTTTTTTAACTTTTCTTTTCTTTTTTTATAAACACCCCCCCCCAATCATTGTCCTTATTTCATGCAACTGAATTATCTGTTACCGAGCATGTACATTGTCCTAGCAAGAGAACAAAGACTGATTTGTGAAGAATAAACACACTGAGAAAAGACTGTGTCCAAAGAATATTTTATCCTAATTTTAAGCTTCAGTAGTAACAAGGAATTGCATAGTACAGCTAACCGTTCGAAAGTTATACAACTGTCCTGTAAATGAAGCACAAATCAACATCAATAACAAATGTGTGGGTAAGTAACATTTCAATGATCAGACAAGGCCAAAACCAGAATAAACACTGCTAACTGAAGCTTTAAGTGAGGTTGCAAAGTCGGAGTAGTTCTGGAGGTGTGCTGGTATCCTCAGTTTTTCAAAACATGTGGCTGATGTTATACAGGTACCAGTTGATAGTTCAACATTAAGCTCCTTTGGCAGGATCTCCCATCCCACCCAGAATTTAAGGAGTTCAGCCAACTCTCTTGATGATGCTGCAAAATATGTGAAGTGTAAGAGATGATTTTTATCAGGAGGTAGAGCCTTCCTTGACACAGATTAAAATATATAAACATACCATTATCAATGAACATTCTCAAGAAACCTGCAACCCGGCACTTGGTTTCCACACAGAACTCTTCATCGTCATCACTACAAGCATCTGCCGGCCAATTAATTCTCTCCAGGATCATCTTTAAAGAGAATATTCAGACAAATGAAAATCACAAACTGCCAAGTTGAGTACGGTAATTCGCTTGTTGCCAGACCCAGTTAATATGCCTATTTTGAAAGATTTAAATCATCCTCAAAAACTGCTTCTTGAAAGAAGTTATAAATGGTGCAAAAACTACAACTTAAAGATGGGTTACCTCTGGTGTGTAGTCCATGTCTTTTACCCTGGGGAACATCAGGGGAACAACATCTGCCCTAGCTGTCAGCAGGGGCCAAAGCATACTTTCCTTAACACTAGAATTACAGAGCCTACGAAAAACTCGTAATTCCGTCCCACCTTAAACTGCTTCTTAAATCCCTTCACACCTCTCCGCCAGCGTCCTTTGTCTTCTAAATGTGCTGATAAAGAGAAGCTAGGAGCAGCCGGCTATTCCATCCCCCCACCAATTTAGAACGTGCACGAACTTCTCTCAGCTCATGCCTTGATTGAGTATCTGGGAGTGAAGTGGAGTTTTAGAGTGGAAATAATAGATCGTTATTTGGAACACACGCATTTCATGTCTGTTCCGTTTCTACAGTAATCTGTGTCAACACATTGTTAAAACAGAAACGTTTTTTATATTCTAGTAGTAGATGACAAAATGTAGGCATAAACTATATAATGTATGAGCCTGAAGTCCAAATAGCAAAGAAACATTTTCACAAGAATAACACAATTGCGCTTTCATTCAAAAATTTAACTGCAGAAACAAAAAGCCACCTTAACATGCGACATTGACACCAGTTTATTGTAACTGCCTCCGTGGTTCAATAGACTCAGCCCCGCTTGGGAATCAAGGTCACGAGTTCGATCCTGCCCCTCCGTTTGAGAAGTAAACTGCTCTTATTCTTACTGTTTTAGAATAAAAGCATACATTTGATTTCAGTCTGTAACAGCCGGTGCAATATATGATCCTTGTAAAGGTTAGATTTTTTTTTTTTATTCACTTTTCATTCTCTCAGTCGCGTTCAGAATCAATCCATACAACCCCATCTGACACGGCTGTTTTCACTAAAGACGCGCTATAGCTCTGCAGTGTACCACGATGCATACTTACGCCAAACAAGACAACCCCCCGGGTTCTGACACACAAACGCTGGCGAAGCTGCCTTCTTCGTATCTCACCGTCACTTGATTTTCTTTTTATTCAGTTTTATTGAGTGTTCCTGCCAGTCCCCGCATGTTTATTTTTTTTACTTTTTGTTTACTTTTATTCAAGTGCACTTTTCCCATTGCCTTTTCCTGTAAGGAGCAATGTACACACTTCTCTCTAAGCTGTGGTTTCTATTACACACCTGAAAGAAAGAGACAATACATGTGAACATATCCAGCATACAGCAACATGCGGGGACTGGCAGGAACACTCAATAAAACTGAATAAAAAGAAAATCAAATGACGGTGAGATACGAAGAAGGCAGCTTCGCCAGCGTCTGTGTGTCAGAACCGGGTGGGGGGGCGTTAGTATGCATCGTGGTACAACGAGCTATAGCGCGTCTGTATTCTGTTTCTTTTGTACTTCAGGGCACGCAGAGGAGAGAATAGTAAAGAGCAGTAAGTTCGGCGCTATATGTAATCATCAGACACTCCCCATCTGCCCGTGTCGTTCAAACACAGGAACATATATTGGTGTAAAAGTATCACAAAAGTGCACTTTTATTCAAGTGCACTTTTTCCATCGCCTTTTCCTGTAAGAAGCAGTGTACACACTTCTCTCTATGCTGTGGTTTCTATTACACACCTGAAAGAAAGAGGCAATATATGTGAAAATATAATCGCACTAATGCAATATTATTTGAAAACGAACAGCGTCAGATCGGGTGTGAATTTATGCAGGAACTGGAAATTCTCTGATGCGGACCTTCCCCAGGGAAGAAAGTACAGTGTCAGGTGCTCATTCAGTGTACAGTAATCCCTCGCTATATCGCGCTTTGACTTTCGCGGTTTCACTCTATCGCGGATTTTAAATGTAAGCACATCTAAATATATATCATGGATTTTTTCGCTGATTAAGCGCTTTCTGGACAATGGGTCTTTTAATTTAGGTTACATGCTTCCTCAGTTTGATTGCCCAGTTGATTTCATATAAGGGACGCTATTGGCGGATGGCTTAGAAGCTACCCAATCAGAGCATGTATTACATATTAACTAAAACTCCTC
>NW_024379526.1:0-7200 GCF_016835505.1 Polypterus senegalus
TTTGGTCCGGGGGGTTTTTTTTTCCATTTCAAAACCCCCGGTCCAAAACCACTCACCCGGTTTAAAAAAGCCCATTTTCCGATTCCCTAAATTTTGAGGGGGCGTCTTCCATGTCATGTACTATACTGGCATGCTAAAATAATACACCCAAAAAGAGTTTTTGAGGTGCTCCCAAAGCGGTAAAAGTAGCTTTACCCCCTTTTGCGGAAACCACCTGTGTTTTTTCCCCCTTCATACACACCAAACATCAAAAGATAAAATTATGTGAACACATTTGAGAATACAACTCTTCCCCTGGCGTTTTCTTCCATGGATGCATAGAAAACTCAACCTCCTGGCCATGGACCATACTTTTTTAAAAATACAGGCAAATTTATCCCAAATCTCTCCACTTACTACCTACTTCTACCTCTCAGGATTTTGGACAGTTGTATTTTTTTTTGACACAGGGAAAACTACTTCAATACACTTACAAAAAAAAACAAACTCTGCATGTTAGCAAAAATGTACTTCCCCTTTAGTTTCCCCGGCCCAGAACCATCAACCCCTTGGCTAAACCCAACAAAAAAATTTCTAAAATCGCTCTTTTCCAATCCAACAGCACCCTTACGAAGGGTTTTTAAAAAGGAAAACCCAAAGGAAAGGTTTTCCGATGATACAATGCCCGACTTTGGGAAGAAATTTAAAAATTCGGAAAAGATGGTGAAACACCTCCCGAAGGGGACATTTGCACCCTTCCCAAAAAAGCAACACCTGAAAAAAAGATTTCCCGCTCAATAAAAATTGCGATCCTAGGGTTTTTCCCCCTTTTATTCCCTTTTTAGGAACATTTTTTGGCACAAAGATTCACAACATTTTCCCCGTAGTACTAGGGTTTTTATTCCCTTTACCAATTATGAATGTAGAGCAAACCCAAAAACCAAAATGACCCCTTTTTGGCAACAAAAAGATTACAACATCAAAGCTTTGAGGAAATTTTCCTGAAAAAAGGGGCCTGAGTTGCCTCAGCTTGCATTTAAATTTTTTTGTTAACCAAAAAAAATTCTTTAAAATTTCTCAACATTTTCCCCCGATAAAAGAACCTTAAGCAAATAAAGGTTTACTAAATGGAAATTTTTTACACATACAGATTAGAAAGGGGGGAATACATTTAGTATTTTGCACAACAGCGGCAAACTATTCCAATTTTTACATTATGCTAAAACAGAGATTAAATGTCTCAGCTATCTCAGATTACATCAAAAAGATTCCGTGGGGCAAATACAATGTTTGAATACAGGCCCCGCAAAAAAGCGCTGAAAATAAAAAATATTTCGTGTAGGCAAAATGATCATATTACCGCCCAAATTTTCAGGAACCCCAAGATCTCAACAAAACAAACGGGATGCCATGGCCATAGTAAAAAGAACCCTTTGGAAAGGCTGATTTTTTTTCCTTTAAATGAAAAACCCAACGGTTTTGGAAATTCTACATGCACACTGCGTCTTTAAAAGAGTATTTATTTCTTCTTGTTTTCCCAAATTCCCCTCCCTTTTTTCCGTTCCTTTCTTACATTTTCCGCTTACTACGGCGGGCTCCCCAAAAACTGATGAAAAAGCCCAAAGCACCCAAACCAGTTCTCCAGCTAACGTTTTCCAATTACATCTGTGTGTATTCATTCACTGTTTGATTTAATAAAAAACCTTTAAAAAGAAAAATTTGAGAGACCGAAAATTATCCGTTTTAGGTTTCAAATCATTTTGGATGATATCTTTGTAAAAAGGGAAAAAAAAATCTACGATATAAGAGCCCCCATTGCATAGATTAACGGTAAGAATTTAAAAAAGGCCCGAAAAGGGGGGATTGATTTCTAATAAAAAAAATTGGGTTTTGGGAAAAAAAAACCCCATCCACTGTGGCTCTCCCGGACCCAAAAACCCACCCCTGGGGCAGATCAATATAATAGTGCTTTTTTATTTTTTTTTTTTATTTCGATTCTTGTTCAAAAATCCCTCAACAATATATCTCCCCTTTTAAATGCTATTTGGGGTAAACCTGCCCCTGGGTTCAAAGTTTTTTTTGAAAAGGGTACTTGTTTGTATCCCATTGGGGTTGAATCCCTGGGGGTTTATTGATGTGGCTCACTTCCAATCATTTTCAAGACACAGATTTACTCTTTATCATAAGGTTGTGACTTAATAAATGTTCCAAAAAAGCCACATAAATTACATTTTGTTTGGGGGTGCAAAATCCTTGCTGTTTGAAATTTTGAACACTCTGGAAAAAGGGTTAGGCCATTCAAACCCAAAAAAGCTTGCCCAGTCCATCCCCTTGTTTCCTAAAAAACCATTTAATTTAGTTTTGAAAATCCCCAACGTCTTACTGTCTACCACACTACTTGGTAGCTTTTAAAAATTTTATGTTCTTTTTTGTAAAAAAAACCTCCTAATGTTTTTAAAATTTCCCCAACAAGTTTCCAACTGTGTCCTCCCTGTTCTTGATGAAACTCATTTTTAAATCACAGTCCCCCTCCCCCTGGACTAATTCCCTTCACAATTTTTAAAAACTTCAATCCCTGTCACTTCTTTCCTTTGGGAAACTGTAAAAGGGGAAACGGCCCCAGCTTTTAAACTTTCCTCATAATTCAACCCCTGTAACCCTGGAATTAGCCTAGTCACTGTTTCTGGACCTTTTCCGGGGCTGCTATGTCTTTTTTTATCCTGGGGGCCAAAACACACACAGTACTCAAGAAGAGGCCTTACCCGGGCATTTATAAAAGGGTTGAAAAAAAAACCTCCTTGGTTTGTACTCCCCCTTGGCCATATAACCTGTGTCACCCGTTTTAGGTAGAAAAGGGAGCTAAAGGGGCCCGAGTAAATGTAATTAAAACATCCCCACCAGGAAGGGGGGGAGTGCCCCTGAACTTCTTTCTCAGTTCCCTACACACCTTTCAAAAGGGAAAACCTGCAAGGTTCGGGGCCCCCAAAAAGGCGTCCCTTCGGTTTTTGCTGGGGTAACTTAAAAAAGGCCCGGGGTGCCCGAAGCCCGGGCCCCCTTTTTTGACATCCTTTTGGGTTTTGTTTGTTTCATGGGGTTTCCCCTCCCGGCCTTTTAAACCTCCATCGGGGTACTATAAACCAGTTCTAGTTTGGACTCTGTGATGCACTGGATTCATGAAAAAAGCAAACCCTTTTGAGCTGGAAAAACAATATATGGGTGGCTGCCCAAACCTTTATGATGTCTTTGGCTATTATTATCACACCTAACCTTCATGTTAAGCTTTTAATGGCTTCTGAAGACTGTCGATAGCTTTGAGGTCCCTATACCAATTCCTCTCAGTAAGGTGTACTTGAGTTTCCAAGACCACCCATTGTTTTATTCAAACCTAACATTTTTACCCTATGTGTAATACTTTAAATTTGATGACATTAAAATTTCTTCTCCTAAAATCTGCCCAAGCCTGTATGCTATTAAAGTCCTTCTCTATTGATATAGCGATTCAAATTATCTGCTAATCCACCTATCTTTATATCTACAAACTTAACCAGTATTACTTAATTCATCTAAATCATTTATATATATTAAAAATAGCAGCAGGCCTAGCACTGACCATGTGGAACACCACTCTTAATTCGGCCAGTTCTAGGCGGTTCCTCACACCCATCACCCTCTGCTTCCTCTGTCTGAGCCAATTCTGACCCATCTAAAAACATCACCCTGAACTCCCACTTCTTTTAATTTGATGCCCAACCTCTCATGTGGCACCTTATCAAATGCTTTCTGAAAGTCTAGATAAATATATCATAAGCTCCAATTTGATGTATCCTTTTGTTTGCCTCCTCATAGAATTCAGCATGTTAGTTAAACACATCCTCCCTCTTCTGAACCCATGCTGACTGTTCAGAATAACTCCTGTCCTTGCCAGATGTTGCTCAATCTTATCCTTTATAATTCCTTCCATTAATTTTCCTGTGATGCTTGTTAAAGCTTACTGGCCAATAGTTGCTTGGATCTGCCCTGTCACCCTTTTGATATAATGGGATAATATTTGCCATTTCCAGTCCTTCTGAATCTCTCGTATGCAGTGACTCCCTAAAATATGTGTCAAGGGTTTATATATGTACTCACTAGCCTCCTTAAGAACACGAGGATACATATTATCTGGTCCTAGTGATTTGTTTGATTTCATCTTATTTAATCTGAGCAGCACTTCTCCCTCTACAATTTCCAAATCCTCAGTCCTCCTTAGTAGTTGCGTTTATCTCTGGGAGGTTATCCACTTGTTCACTTGTAAACACCTCAGAAAAATGTAAGTTTAGGGCATCTGCTATTTCATTGTCTGTATCTTTTAATTTCCCTTTACTATTCCTGATGAACTTGGCCTCCTCTTTGACTGTTCTTTTACTACTAAAATACTGAAAAGAATCTCTTAGGGTCTTCTTCGCCTTATCTGCTATATTCCTCTCCAACTGTCTTTTAACCTCCCTGATATCCTTCTTAATGTTTGCTCTCATGTTTTCTCATATGTCTACAGCTTCACTTTTGCAGTCATTAGTCTTATATACCTTATAAAGCAGTTTTTTCCTTTGCAACTTCTTTTTTAAATTTTTATTAATCCACCATGGAGTTTTTTTAGATTCCTTTTAATTTCAAACTTAGGTATGTATCTGTCCTGCATTACATGTAAAACATTTTTAAACCTGTTCCACTGCTCCTCGACTGTCTCCACATTTAAAAGCTTATCCAAGTGTATCCAGCATCTGCTCAAACTTAGCCCTACCAAGTTCTATCACCTCTACACCCTCAGTTCTATCTGATTATTACAAAATACTAAATCCAGACAGGCTTAACCTGTGTTGGTGCTCTAACATACTGTGCTAAAACAGTCACTGATTACTTCTAAAAACTCCTCCATCTGCAAGGTTATCCCAGTTAATATTTGGATAATTAAAGTCCCCCATGACTATAATATCTCTCTGCAAACTTGCCTTTTTGATATTACTAAAAAGATGTGTGTTGAAGTTACTGTCTGAATTGGGTGGTCAACAGACTCCTAAAATAAGACCTCTTTTTCTAATATTTTCTAGAGTGAAGCCACATGTCCTCACTAAGATGGGACTCATCATTCAACTGAAGAGGACTTACATTTTAAATTCTGTTTTGCATAAACAGCAACCCCACCTCCTTTTTCCGTTCTGTCAATCCTTCCTAAAAAATGTGTATCACTCTATGGTACACTCATCCCCATCTTTGTTATTTAGCCAGGTTTCCGTTATTTATAATATCATAATTATGCTCTGCTACATTCAACTCCAACTCACTTACCTTATTTTTGATACTTCTAGCATTAAGGCAAGCTATTTTAATGTGTTACTCCTTCTACATTTAAATGTTTGCTTAAAGTGAATCGAATGATATGTCTTATGTGGGAGTTTTCTCATACTGTTGAGTCAGCAGGCACGTACCAAAAAACTGAAATGATTTTATAACATACATAAGTAGTTCTTCTGAACAGATTTTTACATACTTTAGAACAGAGGTGATCAACTCAGGTCCTGATGGGCTGCAGATTTTCATTCATTGTCATCTTTTTAATTAGTGAGCTATTGATTAACTTGTTTTGCCTCAGAGTTAATTGGCGTGACTCAGACCCTTAGTTTTTCTTTTTCCTTCATGATCAGCCAAAGAATAATGACCTGCCACATGACCAGCTAACCAAAAATAAAGAAAGGTGAAGGTCTGGTCATGTTGGTCTCTCAGATCACCAAAACATCTACGGTAGTCTTAGAAAAAGAAAATCAAAAGTCTGCTGTGGCAGAATAAGAGCAACAACAAGTCATGATATTCAATGATGAGCTTTAATTAACATCAAATTGACTTCTCATTTAGAAACTGGTTATATGGAAATTGGCTGGAGTTTGGCGTTCCAGTTTAGCTGTCTCTCTTGACTCGTTTCATCTCCTTTCTTTTGGCTGCCATTTTATGAAGAAATGAACAATTCAGAGGATGAATCCTTAAAAACAGGGCTATTAAAAGTGATAAAAAAGGAGTTAAATTTGGTGAAAAGATTGGAAAAGTTAGAAAATCTGCGCCCTGGGCCCACCTGGAGAATTTTCAGATCAGATGCTTAAATCATTGAGATCAGATGCCTCATCTTGGATGGTTAATGCCATGAAACTGATCCGGATAGTTGGTTTCAAAGCGAGCCATGTAGTAGATTATCGACTGGATCTAATAATCCGAGATGAATGGCGCACATGTGAAAAACCTATATTTAGTCTAGAAAACATGATCAGCAAGTCTTTGATAGGCTGCAACAAAATGGCGAAGACAGGCATTTTTCACAAACTGTGTGTATCACCAGAATGGGGTGGGGTGAGGTCCGTGAGCGGTGTGTTACGGAAGTTTCAAGTTAATATCAGGTTTAAAAATCAAACCAGAAGAAAGTGCAAAAGTGGCGAAATGAGCGTTATGAACTTACAGAAAGCAGATTTCATTCCTAAATTTAATTAAATTATTTAAAAATGTGCAATTCAGATCAAATATGAGCACAAGGAGAAAATGGACAGGTTAAAAGTGAAGTACAAGAATAAAACTTCAAACCAGTAAATATTGATATAAAAATTTAAGAATTGTTGACATAAGAATCATATATAATATAAATAAACCTTATTTTAAAGCTAATAAGGGAGCAAGCAAAAACAGGTGGAGCAAGCGGTCAGACCTAACCCCTCGGAAGGATTGGCTCTCAGTAAAATGCCATCCCTGTTTCTGGGGGTTCCATGGGAAGCTCCTCCTCGAACCAGTGGCAGGATGTCTCCCTATTTCAGTAAGGATGGTCATTGTATAAATTTGTCCTCAATGTGTGCTATAGGTAGGTTCCATATAGCCCTCTTTTTGTTGGGTCAGTTGGAATCTCCTAGAACTTGTGTCTGACCCCCAGATATTGATGGAGGTCAAATATTTGATGAAGACACTGTGTCTGATTATTATCAGAATGGATGTACATTTTCAATAATGTTTGATCAAACTCCACTCTGATCAGTCCTGCCCAATCATTTGGAAATCCTGGGTAATGGAATGTTACAGATTTGGATTCTTTATGGAACTGTGGGTTTTTGCCGTGCCTGCGGCATGAAAGCGCCTCTTTTTTCTGCACCCCGGGGTTTCCGGGAAAAACTTTTGAAAACCTAAGGAAATATTTCAAAGGAAAACAGACTT
>NW_024379527.1:0-56668 GCF_016835505.1 Polypterus senegalus
GCTCTCGTGGTAGTTAGTGCATCACACCAGTACACAGTACGTCAAAGAACATTTTCTGATATTTAAAATGAGCTCTTCTTAATAATATTGATCATGAGATGCTTCTCCAGAGCGATGATCTGCAGATAAAGCACAGTCTACCCTTTGTGTGAGTTACAGCGTATCTTAATATATATGTAGACCGCTACCTGGACTGGAAGCCACTGCTCATCACCAGCAGCTTTCTTCCTATCCTAGAGAATGTTTTTTTAATTTTATTTTATTATTACTTTAATTTAAAAATTACTAAAAGAACTTTCCTCCATTTGAGTGAGGCCAGTACTCTATGGTAGAAGGCAGACACATTTATATAAGTCAGGATTAACGTGTCATTGGACCTAATCATATTCATTTTGAAGTTTCAATTTAAAACCTATATATTTATGTACTCCTTTAACTGAAAGCCATCTCCTGTTTGAAAACACATCTAATAGTCCACGCTCTTTGTGTTTGCTTGTAGCGAACTCCCCCAATTGTTGGATGAGGAGCCCGACACACATGAAAAACTCCTACTCTTAGGAAAATACTATTTATTATGTCCGAAAACCGACAGAACCTTAGACCCAACTTTGATGTCCCCCAGATGGAGTTGTTTATACCAAAAAAAAAAGAAATAATCACCTAACAATTGTTTAACAAAAAGAATATATATTATAAATCACACCAATAGTAAAACTTCATTTAAATCACTACAATCCAACAAAATAAACACTAAGTAATAGGCCACCCGCCTTTTACCCTTATATACTGTACAGAAAGAAAGCAAGAAAGAAAGCCAGGAAAAGCAACCGAGATATAACCTAACAACACCCCCAAATATTCACAATAAATATCTGTAGAAATCACATATATACACATATATACACATATAAATTAGACACAGTCTCACAATCCCCACATGTTCCCCATTCCCTTTTATATTAAGTCGATTTAAAGAGTTTAGCCACACGGCCTGGGAAGTCAGTGAATAATCCAGAAATCCAGTCAACTACGTTCCGCTGACTAGTAAACTGTATTTATAGGTAAAAGGAGCGTTCTCACTGGCTTGGCGACGATTCTTCGTTAAAAGCTGCAATTCGTCTCACCCGGGAGTCTGAATGTTAGCGTCCTTCCATGACCGCTGCCCTTAACACAAATACACTTAAAGCTGTGCACTCCGAAGATCCTTTCCGATTAGCCCGCACTCCTCTTTGTTGCGTTCAACTGTAATTTCGGAGCCTTCCGTGCTTTATCAATCGCTTCTTTTACCCAATTCTGTTCTCCTTCCCAGCTACTTCTTTAAACAAACTTTCTTCTTCCTCCGCCCTCCTCGCTTCTTCCCTTTTTCTTCTCTCCTTAAACTACCGCGCCTCCTTGCCTTTTTTGGACGATTTATGTCACACCAACGTTATTTTAGCCAGGACCCACAGGCGCTGTTTGGACCCCTACTCCCCTTAAAGAAATATCCCACAGTCAATAATTCCTCTGGACATCATCTGTAAAGGAAGCACGTGGCAGAAACAGTTAAAAGCATACACAATAATAAAAATATGTGACAACCGTTACATGCTCTCCTCATGGATGTGTACTGATTCAGTCTGTCAAAGTGACATTAGACACAGAGGGGCTGGGGTGTCCAGATTGGCCCTTACAGGCTTTAAAATGTCATCAGATTAAAGTGTTAAAGTATTCATTCTGTCATCTGCTGGACTGAAGAGAAGAACCAGGAAGGAAGAGAAGCAGAACAAACACAGCCATACAGCCATTAAGAGACTGACAAGCCTCACACATTTCGTCGAGTTCTGTCACCTCGATCATGTTTGTATATTGTTGTCCACAGACTGGCAGGGGGATATGCTCAGGCAGGCCATTTAGGAACAAATATCAGACGACCTGCTCCACTATTTGGCAGGCACTGTTTTCTTTTGCCCATAGCCAATGTCCTGCCTTGGCTCATAGAGAATGCCTTGTTGGGGAGGGCAGCACTCTCCTCTGAGAGGCCATAAAGAGTCCCCTGGGTCTTCTCCATCAGGACCAGTCCAATTCTGTGGTCTTTTCCACACCCTCCTCTTGGGATCTACTTTGCACAGTTATAACCCTTGGGGACAGGGTGGCACCCAGTCTTCTTGAACTGCGGCACACATCCTACCTCCAGCAACTTGATGACTGTACTCTCCCACCTGATTGTTAACGGATGTTGGTCCTTCCTGGATTTCTAGGTCCTGCTCCTGGGACTTCTGGGAGCCAACCATCCTGCCAACTACGTCAATGTCACACCAAGAAAGACAAAAAGAAGCCAAAAAAGGTTTGGGGCAGCCCCATGTATTGTAGGTAGCTGTTGAAGCAAAGAAAAACACATCTTCTGGAAGTCAAAAAGGAATTGTCTTTCATAATGCAAACATGGCGGTTTTATAGTGAGGCAGAGGAATGACGTCAACAGGGCCGGAATCAGGGGTGATGTCAACGGGGCTGGAACCGGAAGTGATGTCATTGCAGTTGGGTAGAATTTCATGTAATGGGTCTGCAGAGAAAAGGGGAAAAGGGTCAGAGCACTTCGCCACCCCCTGGTCTGGCATGGAATTACCCTCTTTCAGGCCCTTTAGCTGCCTTCCATGTGCACGTACGTGTGTGACAACTGTTTGAGTATTGCTTATTTCACCACACTTACCTTCAAAAAACTTCTGTTTATTAGAATCTGAAATAAACAGCACTGTAAATGTAGGAGGCTCCTTCAGCTGATGCATAAACTTTGGGGTTTCTTGGTTGCTTTATTTCTTTTTCTATTGTAAAATGATTATTCTGAGTTCCTTCATTTTGAGACAGAACTAATTATCTCACCATATATTGTTAAGTAATGTGTAGAATTTTACCCAAAATCTGTAAAATTTAAACATCTTTTCATATTAGGAGTTACAGTCTGGAAAGACTTTCAGATTTCACCACTAAAAACTCCACAGCTGAGTTCAGAAGGAATTCTGTTCAGCTTTGGTCAGGCGGGTGGGGATTTGTTTAAGAATCAAATCCTATAAGATACTTGTTCCTTTATGACTTTAGATTTGTGTCATGTTAAACTTTTCATTTTAATCTTGAAGTTAATGTTTCCTATTTCTGCACTTTAATCTGCACTCCTCCTCAATAAGGCAGCAGATGACAGACGAGTGCAGACGGAGCAGTCGGCCTTCACTCCTCACACTGCTGGCTCACTAAATGACACTGAGGTGACTGTGAGGAACTGAAATGGACGACTGAGAAGGTCAAATGAGGTTTGATGTCCACAATTAAACGTAGGATTTGCTGCTTTAGACTGACATTTGTTAATATTTGTGAAGTCTCATTAGCCGCAGCTGCTCACCTCATAGAGAACACAATTAATACTTCAGAGAACAGCATTGTGCTCAATTCTAGAAAAACAGAGAAACTTAAACCTTTAATAAAGGAATCACATTTGAATGTCAGTAAAACTCTACCTGTTATGGCTCTTTAAAAGTATGTTTTATAATTGTTAAAGGTTTTCCTTTTTTTGTAATCCTAAGTGTTATCCCAACTAGTACGTTTGCTGCAGTAAAGAATTGTGTGCAAATTTAGCACACAATAAACACAGAGAATTTATTTCTGTGTTTCATTAATGCTTATCTCTTTAACAGTTTTTAATGATCGTACAATAGTGGATGTAAGATTCCTTTTCATCACATTGTCCTTATCAGTAAACAGTAAAAAATAAAGCTATTCTGATATTTAACAATCCATGGCACACAATAAAACCCATCAATAATCCATGAAGACGCTGAGAGAGCCAGCGCTGAGAATCAAAAGGCCGCTGAGCGACTGCCCATTCAATGTGTCCATGCAGAGCCTTCACGGCGGCCTCTCCGTTCCAAAGCAGCCTGATGAATGTCTGCAGTTCTCGTGTTCTCCCCATGGCCTGTGATGAACGAGCACCCAGTGCTTTGGAGGAGGTCTGGGGCTCTGGATTGTCCACTCCATGTCTGCTTCATCTCTTTATGGTGGACTTGAGAAGACAAAATGGTCCTCTGTGGTGATGTGAACAGCAAGCAGCTGGCATATTTGAGAAATAACACAATATGTTATGCATAATAAAAGAATAATTTCATTTAAAAAACAAGTTTATTTCTTTATTTTTCATGTGAGTTATGAGTACACCAGTAAACGTGACCCATAAATTGTGTTTTAAGGTATTATGGTCTGCACTGTATAAGATGATTCCTGACGGACTCTCAGCTCCTTTATTTCTAGTCTGCTCAGCTGATGCTTTACTTGTTCCACTTTAAGAGTTTCATTCATTTCAGACCCCCTTGTGTGTTTATTCAGGAGGTATTATGATGTGGTGGTCCGCACTTCTGCCCTTTTGATTTAGTGTTCTTGTTCCAGTCCTTCGCTGGTCACTGTCGGTGTTGAATCTCCATGTTCTCTCTTTGCATGTGTGGCTTTTACTCTTCAGGACGGCAGAAGACTTTTATTATCCCAGAGGGAAATTTGTCAGCAGCAGGAATGTGTGACACGTAGGACATTGTTAAATAGGGACAAGAAAACAATAAAAGAGACCACACATGACAGCCATTGTTATAATCAGCACACACACCATAAGACTTCTACAAATCAGAATAACGATTTGTGAGCAATAATAATGAAGAGCACACAATAATAATTCAGAACTCCACAGGACTCCTGCGGCTACTCGAATTCAGAAGGCTGATAGCTCTGAGATAAAAGAGGACTTCAGTCTGGAGGTCTTCACCCTTGAGACCCTAAATCAGCAGCTTGATGGCCACAAGTGACACTTTGGAGACAGAAGATGGCTGCTGTGTGACAGAATCGAATTGTCCTTCTTTGTCACTTGTTTGTGATGGTGGTCAGTGAGTGAAGGCTGCTGCGGACCCCCACTTTCACTGCTTATTTTAATGTTGTTAGTCACAAATGAGGTTTGATGTCCACAATTAAACATAGGATTTGCTCCTTTAGACTGACATTTGTTAATATTTGTGAAGTCTCATTAGCCGCAGCTGCTCACCTCATAGAGAACACAATTAATACTTCAGATGACAGCATTGTGCTCAATTCTATAAAAACAGAGAAACTTAAACCTTCAATAAAGAAATCACATTTGTATGTCAGAAATTGTCTGCCTATCACCACATTTATTCCTTATGATAGTCACATCACAAATTGTTCAGGTTTTCTTTCTCTTTCATTTGTCAAATGACTGCTGGTTGTTGTAGAGCACAATGGCTCAGAAAGTGTTCAGTTATCTTGGTAAGACTTTTAAAAATCTAACGACACAATACAGAGGTGTGTGCTCAGTTGTGTGTTTGATATTTTATATCTTTGTAGTGAATGTTTTAGTGAGGATTTGAACACAAGTGTCTTTAAGTGATTATTAATAAGACCTGATGCTTGATATCCGTGTGTTTAGATGAACCTCAGCATGTTGATTTCAAACACGTGAAAGTTCTTTATGTCAAGTCGTGTTACTAATCCCAGAAAATGCTGTGACTGTCCACTCAGATCCTAAATTTGATTCAGCTCATCGTATTTCCTGATTGTGATGTCTGTTCAGGTGAAATGCCATTATATAAACACACACAGCTGAAGTCATTTTGTGTTAAATTCCTTGACTTTGCTCTCTGGTGTCAGTTCTCGTCTCAGGTTTCTCCAGTTTGCACTGAGTTTTATTTTATTTATTCCCTTGACGTCTCTTCCTTTCCCCTAACCACAGGCTGAAGAGTTGCAGGTTACACAATCCATTACACTGATGAAGTTGTTGAAGTGTCTCCCTTCCCAGAATTCTATTTATTGTCCAGATGCACTAATGTGGACGAGTAATTTTTTTGGATGTATTGATGCAACACACAAGGAAGCACAAAATTAAAAAAGACAAACATGACACATTGTAACGTGATTTTATTATGTTTTATATCATGTATTTGCTATCGAGGCCACGAGCAAACTGACTTTGCCAATAACTCCACCCAGGGAGGTCATGCCTGATTTGCTCTCAGAACTTTAATGTCCATTTTGGCAAACATCTGATTCTTTTCAAAGAGAACAGTGGAATGACGATTTACTTAAGTTAACTGACAGTGTACCACCCACTCCATGCCACCAGAACCCTACTTTGTATTTTAAAATGATTTATTATGTCATTTGTCAGAACATGAGGGTGAGTTGAGGTCATTGTTGCTGGTACCAAAATCTTACCGGCAGCGGGTTTGTGAGTTAGCACATACAGACATCTTGGGTGGCCATCTTGGAACTGACAAAACACTCGAAAGGATAAAACTTTGATTTTACTGTCAGGGAATTAATGAGGAGATCCGTCACTTTTGTGTTTTGTGACGGATGCATGTCAGCTGCAACAGATTCCTAGAAAAGACCATGATCCTCTTGTTCCGTTCCTCTGATAGATATACGAACTTCTGAACATATCAGGGTAGACAAAGTAGATTCTCTCAGCCCAAGGACATCAATTGGATTATGCTATTTGTTATCCAGAGGCTATCCCTTTAAAGTCCAGAAGCATCGCATGGGCACTGGTAGGGGTCATCGCGCATATCCCAAAGGAGGTCCTAACCGACCAAGGGACGCTGTTTACCTCAGAGATATTCAGGGAGGTTGCCAAATTGCTCCAAATCAAGCACCTTAAGACTTCAGTGTACCATTCTCAGCCTGATGGTCTAGTCGAACAGCTTAATAAGATGCAAATGTTTCTCAAGGTTGTTTTGTACCTCATTTTTCTGAGAGGGCTGTGCCCTTGACTGACCTGACAAAGAAGAGGGCTCCTAACTAGGATTAGTTACTGCCCCTCTAGCTATCTGCATACCAGAAAGTCCCACAAGCCTGTATAGTTTTTTCACCTTATGAATTTTTATATGTGTAACAACCCCAGGGATTACTGGATATATTAAAAGATGGATGGAAAAGTGAGGCACCCCTTTCAACAAATATCTTGAAATATATCACACAATTATGCAATATATTTAGTAAAATCAGACCAATACTAAGAGCTTATAGGAACATGCACAATCAGCCCAAATCTATACCCATGGTAAGATGATTCTAATGTTTGCTCTCAGAGATCAGGTCAAGTTTCTTACACTTCCTATTCCAAATTATTGGTTTATTGGCAAGGGTGCTATTAAATTAAGGAATAGGAAGGGACTGGTTGCCTATTTGGTTAAACATCCCAAACAATGAAGAGAGTTTAAAGCAGATGTCCTGTCCTGCTCGGACCTCTCTGCTTGACCCACAAGTAGTTGTCTGAGAACACCCATAAACATTTCCGGAAACAAAATGAGCCTCGTCCAGTCCTATTGTATTGGTCCCAAAGGCTGATGGCAGTTAGCACTTAGCACTGACGTCAGCATGTTTCCTGTTTCAATGCATATCTGATGTGCACAAACTCCTCAAGCAACTCAAAAAAAGCATGATATTTGACCATCCTTGACATGACAAAAGGGTATTGGCAAATTCCCTTAAAGGAATTCGGCAAGGAAAAAAACACATTTTTATTACCCTTAGTGGTCACTGGCAGTATCGAGTCCTCCCATTTGGGATACACAGGACAGTGGTCACCTTCCAATGTCTTGTGAACAGAGAGCTATGGCCCATAACTCTTATAGTGCTGCCTACCAGAATGACATGGAACACATGCTGCAGGTTCAAGGGGTGCTCCTCACACGATATAAGAGTAGCATTAATATTTTTTTGGATCAATTGACGCCAAATAATTGAACTATAGGCTGGCAGGTAGTAGAATTCAACCACAGTGTACCATAGTTAATGCTGTACTCAACTAGCCCTGTCCACAAACCAAACGGCAAGTACAAGCATTCCTGGCATTTGTGGGGTACTACTGCAGGTGTGTGCCTCATGTTTCCTAGGGGGCTATGCCCTTGACAGACCTGACAAACAAGAGGGCTCCTAATATAGTGGTTTGGGGTGAAAAAATGGAAACAGGACCTTACACCTGCATCTGTATTGTTGAATTTTTCTCTGCCTTTTATTGCCCAAGCTGACATTTTGGACACAGGTCTCAGTGCCGTGTTGAGCAAGAGTGTCGTTTGTGTAGAACACCCCATCGTGTTGCTGAGTCAGAAACTATTGGACCTGGAAACCAGGTATGTGGCTATGGAAAGGGAAGTATTGGTAAATAAGTGAGCTATTCTTCAGCTGAGGTACTACCTGCATGGCCATGAATTCACTCTAGTCATTGACCAATCACCTTTATAGTGGATGGCGCCTCACAAATAGTCAAACCAACATGTCACTCGATGTTTCTTGGACCTTCAGTCATTTAAATTCAAAGTCCTAGATCACCACGGTTCCCTCCATGTCAATTCCGATGTGCTTTCTCTGAGATATGGCCTCACGGTTTGGGCTACCTGGCCCAGTTGGTCTGGGCTGGGTGGGCCATGTCACACACATGTGCTTAGGAAGCTTCAAGGCTCATATAAATGTAATTACACTCCCAACCAGGGGTTGGTCCTGTTGCCTAATACTTTTTCTCATCCTCCCTCTGCAGAAGCAGTCATTGACCGTTGTATCCTGAATAATGTCACGTCCAGTTCCCAGCAACCTGAATCCACTTCTTCCTGCCCTGGCTGATGATATGTAAACACAGGCACTTGTCATTTGAGGGGACATCCTCTGAAAGTGTGGAGTATTTTTACAAGGAATTCAGTTTAATTCTTTAAAATCTACTTAAGAGACAACTTGTACTGTGTTAATGAAATACAGAAAAAATGTCTGCATGTGTATTGTGTGTTCAGTTTGTACAAAATACTTCACTGCAGCAACCCTATTAGATGGAATAGCACGAGGATTATAAAGATGATTCAAAATCAGTCAAGAGTGCTTTTAAAAATAAGTAAAACTTTTTAACAATTATAAAAAGTATTTTAAACAGTAGTGACAGGAAGAGGGTCCTCATCCAAATGTAATTCCTTTGAACCCCTTATCATTCGGGGTCATTTTTGCTAAATCGCTTGTAATTCGACCTCTCCAAATTAGAATCATTGCTGTTATTGAACTATCTGGAGTATAAACACATGTCTGGTCTCTTTGTAAAGGTAACATTCTCTAGTTTCACCCTTAGTAGTCAGAATCACTGTAGGTGTGACTGATCAAAAGTTATGCACATTAGAACTCACAAAAAAAATGAATTTTTTTTATGAAAATAAAGGAAAATAGTAGGTAGGCTGCAGTAGGTAGGTGGGGACTGAAACATTTTATGTACCAACAGAATAACTTGTTGACTACTCACATTTCAAATTTGAAAAGAATACCTGTAAAAATGACATTTTGACACCAGTTTTTATGTGGGCATGTCCAGGGGCTTTTTAGAGGGACCATTATCCACATTTTGGACCGTATGTTAAAAGTGTAATAACTTTTGAATGCTTCAACCCACAGATATCAATGAGGGCTCTACTGAAAGCTTACACCTAAAGGAATCTATATCTACACACAGTGTCACTCTATTAGTTATAAAAATAATAAAAACAATACAAAATACACATTTCTATGTAAAAATAGTCAATACAAGTCTTATGGGCCAAAAATATATTTATATTTTTTATTTTTTACTTTTTTTATAAAATGCACACAAACTATATATATTTCTTTTACAAACTGTTACAACACAGCTCAACGTTTTTCCATGTGCCACTTGATGGCAGTAATTACTAGCAAGCAGAAAGCACAAGGGCGTGGCACGTCGCTCTCTGCCATTACACGTCCCCTGTGCCAGTTGAATACTTTTGCAACGCGTACATGCATCTATTATTTAATCAAGCGTTTATTTACGTTTAAACTTCTACTTTTATTCATATTTAAAATGCGAAAAAACTTGGCGATATCACAATAAACAACCACGCACCAACTCTGCAGACTGGCACAAATGCCACCTTCACGCAGCTCCGATCGTTTTGTTTACAAGTTAGTATGGCAAGTTACATATCAAAATGCTCGGCTGCTCATTGGCTGTAAGTTTTGAGTGTCAGTCACAGTGTCCAATCAAACTGGTAGATTCTACCAGAGTTTGGAGCTATACGTCATCCTTCAAGCTTTCTGTGACACTCGTTTGCTATACGAGGTGCCAGTCAACCCCAGACCCGTCGTAATTGGCCAACTTAGGTGTCGATCAGAAGCTAACACTTCCGTGTTTCATGCGGTAGCATGGTTATCGCCGACAGAAACAAATTACGTCTGATATGAGCAATTTTGATGAAAAAAAATTACGTAGGTGGTCTCAAGTTATGAAACGTTTTCTGGAGTTTTTGTCCCTTTGAGAATATATCGTGTGTTTTGGACCTAAATCGTTTTACTGGATTATATTCTCTGGAGCCTTACAGACAGAATGAGATCAATACTGCTCAGAAATATTGATGTTTGACTTGCAGGGGGTCATCAAAGGTAGGCACAGTCAACTCTTAAAAGTATGTACTTCTCTGTAAAAAAGGCTTTAGTGTCAGTGCTGTGGTTGTTGTGTGTCAAAATGGTTTATATCATCAGAAAGACAAGACTTTGAAGTTTCATTTGATGGGTAGGGTGTCGAGATGCATGGCAGATGGGCATGCACACATGGCTGTAACGTTTTTAAAACGCTGTTATGTCCCGGGACCGGTACGTGTGCGCAGTAAGAGTTTTAAAAGTTCAGCTGTTCCTATAGAATTGTGCACAATGCAGTTCTTTGACGTATTAAATATATTTGTTAATTTCAGTTCCTAATTCTCTAATGAGTTCATCAAATCTCAGATGTCTTCATTATATTTGTTTGTCCAGAGCCACTCAGGACCTTCAGTGGTCTCTCCTCACAGCTCCACGGTGGTCCAGCTGCTGGCTCTCTGCAGTTTGCTTCTTCTCCCTGTAACTGCTGTTTGTTTCTTTGTTTTTGTGGACAGTTTAACATTCTTTAAACATAACAGTGAGCAGCACATTAAATCAGTGGTTTAAAAAGAGCTGAGGATGTGCCCAGTGGTGGTCTGACACTCCATCCTGTCCTGCACCCAGTGCTCCTCAGAGCCAATTTACAAGTGTTATTGAGACCAAAAGAAGCCATCATGAAGGTCTTGGTACATAACAGTATTAGACACATATAAACAAAAGACTTCTGTGTGTGGTGTGTGGGTGTGTGTGGAGCAGTCCACTCCGCTCACATCAACCACAGCCATGGGAGTTGGTGTGAAGATGTAGAAGCTTATACAAGTGTGACTTGCCCTTGGTAAGATGGCGCATGCCTGCACTTTTAAAATTTTTCAGCACTTGCATGCCCCTCACTTCTCACTCAACCCAAGCAGACAAACTCAGCTTTCTGCTACATGCGTGTTGTACATTCACACAACGAGCTACCATACGTTTACCTGAGGCCGGTTCCTGCCTGTCCCACTCAATTTGTGCCACAGCTGCACTCGACTACACGTCCATCTCAGATAAGACACGACCTGCCCAACCCAGTTAGCTGACGTCTCTGTAACTTCACTAATATAATAAAACTGCTGGGGAGTCATTGGGTTGCTTTTTGTCCTGAAGACCACACACAGCTAGTATGACTAATAAATTCACTTTTACCTAAATATTCCACCTAAACTCAAGTGTTACCCTTTCTACTTTTGGAAGAACCACAGGCCACAATATTAATTAACAAATGGAGGCCTTTATCAAACTGTTCACACATGTTCAGTATACAAGGTTCTTCTACAGCCTGTGAGTGTGTTGCCATGCACCTCAATAATGCGGTTATTCACAGATCCCTGGTCTCTAAAATGCCATGTAAATGCCGGGTTATCAGAGGTAGATTTCCAGTGAATAACCTGGTTAAGTAACCCTGTAAACCGTTAAACGGGTAACACTTAAGGATTTTCTAGTCTGCACAAGTCCACTGCACTCTGTCAGCCTGCGAGTGTCTTTACTTCGCACACACACATCCCTCCCAGCAGTCACAGGTGGAAGTGTCCACAAGATCAATTTCCAGAGACAAATTCTCGACCAATCACATTAGTCCTTTTCCTGCGAAAATCATCTGTTTCTGTATTTCAGAAATTGCTAAACTTATGTTAATGAGCTGAGCATACAGTAATAAAGTCTGCAAGACAATCTCAAGAACGGTTGGGTAAAATGTTAAAAATAATGTGCATTAAGTAGTGCAGTTACTTTTTTAATAACTAGTAACCAAATGTAATTCTTAACTTATGGAAGTAAAAACACTCGCATTATTATTATTGCCCAGCAGCAGCAGGTGTAAAGCTAGAAGCCCACATATTGGTATGCCACCCCTTTGCATGGCTCAATCACACAGCCAAGAAGAACACATTCATAAAATGTCCCTTTATTTAAATATATTTAAGAAACACAAGGAGTGATCACAGGCTTCTTTTTCTGGTGGCTGATGATGGCGTTGAACTCTTTTTAGCTCATTTTCACTTTGGAGAGCTTTGAGAACTCCAGATTACTTGTCATGTGATTTTTAATAACGCAGGTTCCTCACCTTATCCCAGTTACATGTGACCTTGTAAACACACTTGCACTTAGAGTACTTCTTACACACCTCTTGTAAAACACACACCCCGCTTTCCAGTTTATTACACAATAAAGATTTTTCAAGCTTCATCAGTACACTTCAGACTTGAATAAAAGTTCACAATTAATGCCAGGAGGAGTAGTAAGAATTACATCATAGTAAGGAATTATTATCACCTTCCACAATGTCTCACTTCATTAGAATTACATTAAAAATGTACAGTTTACGTAATGAGGTTCATTGAAGTTGATGATGACATTTAAAGGACAAAAGATGCTGATGGAGAGGTGCGAAATGATTTAAGGTGGGATGGATCTGCGACTTTTTTCGTAGGCTCTGGTAATTCTAGTGTTAAGTAATGAGGTTCATTGAAATCGATAATGTAATTATAGAACTTCTGTCTCTGATGAAGCCTGAGACACAAGTGCTGTTTTTCCAGTGTCTTTGAAATACGAATATAAAACGTATCAAGGGTCCAATCAACACAATAATTACTAAGACAGGCAAGAATGCACTTAAAAATACTTCACAGCTGTCCTAAATAAAGATGTCAGCCATTTTGCTTCTTCTTTTTGAAAGCAAGCTGCATCATGTGAGCCTGCAGCCCTTTTAACTATGTTTGCTGTACATGGGGCCATGTCTGTAAATATTCATCCATCCATCCTCTTCTGCTTATCCGAGGTCGGGTCGCAAGGGCAGCAGCTTGAGCAGAGAGGCCCAGACTTTCCTCTTCCCGGCCACTTCTTCTAGCTCTTCGGAAGAATCCCAAGGCGTTCCCAGGCTAGTTGGGAGACATATTCCCACAAGCGTGTCCTGGGTCATCCCTGGGGCCACCTCCCGGTTGGACATGCGGAACAACTCACCAGGGATGCGTCCAGGAGGCATCCTGATCAGATGCCTGAGCCACCTCATCTGACTCCTCTCGATGCAGAGGAGCAGCGGCAGGACCCTGCTATAGGGTTAGAGATGGTCCATTGTTCCGCGACCAGTAAGAAAACTACACTGTTACCCTTTATCCGAGGTTCGACTATCCGACGGACCCTCCTCTCCAGAACCCACGAAGACTGTAGTTGGAACACACCCTCCGGTACCCTTTTTAAAGAGGGGACCACCACCCCGTCTGCCAATCTAGAGGCACTGTCCCAGATGTCCATGCGATGTTGCAGAGGCGTGTCAACCAAGACAGTCCTACAATATCCAGAGTCTTGAGGAACTCGGGAGTAACTCAATAACTCCCGGGCCCTGCCTCCAAAGAGTTTTTGACCACCTCGGTGACCTCAGTCCCAGAGATGGAGGAGCCCACCTCGGAGCCCCCAGGCTCTGCTTCTTTGTTGAAAGGCATGTTAGTGGGATTGAGGAGGTCTTCGAAGTACTCCCCAACGACCCACAACGTCCCCGAGTCGAGGTCAGCAACGCATCATCCCCACCACATACAGTGTTGACGCTGCACTGCTTCCCCCTCCTGAGACCCCGGACGGTGGACCAGAATCTCTTCGAAGCCGTCCGAAAGTTGTTCTCTACGGACTCCCCAAACTCCTCCACGCCCGAGTTTTTGTCTCAGCAACCACCGGCCACATTCCGCTTGGCCTGTCGGTACTTATTAGCTACCTCCAGAGTCCCACAGGACAAAAAGGTCTGGTAGGACTCCTTCTTCAGCTTGACGGCATCCCTCACGCGGTGTCCACCAATGGGTTTGGGGATTGCCACCACTTACGGCAACAGCTCCGATCAGCCGCCTCAACAATAGAGGCACGGAACATGGCCCATTCGGACTCAATGTCCCTCACCTCCCACGGACGTGGTCGAAGTTCTACGCAGGTGGGAGTTGAAGCTGCCTCTGTCAGGGGACTCTGCCAGACGTTCCCAGCAGACCCTCACAACACGTTTGGGCCCTCCAGGCCTGACCGGCATCCTCCCCACCATCAAAGCTAACTCACCACCAGGTGGTGATCAGTTGACAGCGCAGCCCCTCTCTTCACCCGAGTGTCCAAGACATATGGCTGCAAGTCCGACGACATGACCACAAAGTCGATCATTGAACTGAGGCCAAGGGTGTCTTGGTACCAAGTGCACATATGAACACCTCTATGCTTTAACATGGTGTTCATTATGGACAATCCATGATGAGCACAGAAATCCAATAACAAAACAAAACTCTGGTTCAGATCGGGGGGGCCATCCTCCCAATCACGCCCTTCCAGGTCTTACTGCCATTGCCCATGTGAGCATTGAAGTCTCCCAGCAGTACGAGGGAGTCCCCAGAAGGTATGCCCTGTAGCAGTCCCTCCAGGGACTCTAAAAAGGGTGGGTACTCCAGACTGCTGTTCGGCACATACGCACAAACAACAGTTATGACCTGTCCCCCCACCCGAAGGCGGAGGGAGGCTACCCTCTCATCCACCGGGGGAAACCCCAATGTACAGGCTCCAAGTTAGGGGGCAATAAGTATGCCCACACCAGCTCAGAGCCTCTCACCGGTGGCAATTCCAGAGTGGTAGAGAGTCCAGCCCCTCTCAAGTTGTTTGGTTCCAGAGTCCAAGCTGTGCATTGAGGTGAGCCCGACTGTATCTAGCCGGAACCTCTCGAACTCGTGCACTAGCTCAGGCTCCTTCCCCTTCAGAGAGGTGACATTCCACATCCCAAGAGCCAGCTTCTGCAGCTGAGGATCAGACCGCTGGAGATACCTTAGAAATCTGAAGGCCCGGCTGTTGGATAAACCGTCCTTGCCATCTGGAACCGGCGAAACCTCACCCCGCGTCTCATAGAAGCGACGCGCTGATGACCTCGGTGGATTTCAGCTATGCAGGCGGGGGTTCAAGGCCAGAGCACCTCCATCGGCACAGGCGAGCATCCTATCTCAGAACCGGTTTGACCCTCTCCACATCCCCATTTCGCCTTCAGCCCCTGGTGATGTAATAGTGGTAGGTGATTCTATCGTTAAAAACCTTAATGTTGCATGCCCTAATGCAAAATCGTTTGTTTCTTGTTTTCCCGGTGCTCATGTCCAGATGTAATGAAGCGCCAGCAGTCTCGAGAAACACAAGGAGAGGGCAGTTGGATCAATCGTCTTGCATGCCGCGTAAAGCGATATAAGGCACCGACAATCAGAAATCCTGAAGGCTGACTTCGCAGCTTTGATTAAAGACACGAAGGAGAGGACCCCATCGGCAAAGATCTTCGTTTGGTCCACTACCTCTCGTCAGACGATCCAACGAGTACTACAGTCGTCTGCTAGGGTTGAACAACTGGCTACAGGGTTTCTGCAAGAAGAAGGATGTCGGTTTCATCAACAATTGGAATCTCGTTTTGGAAAGGCCGCGTCTCTTCAAGCATGATGGCCTGCATCCGAACAGTTTCGGCACCCGGGTCCTCTCCGAAAACATATCGAAGGTAATTCGTTTTCTTGACTATCTATCTCTGCTCTTAACCCCTTCGAAATAATACTGTTGTGCCAGGACATGATGAATGTTTAATAGAGTCTTCCGTTAAAGTGCACAACATTAATACTGTAATAAGCAATCTCAATGCACGTAGAAAACCTAGGAAATACGGCATAAACTCCAATAATCTAATTAAAATCACTATTTTAGAGGAACAATGTATTAAAACTATAAAACAGATCACAGATTAAACAAAAATACACACAGAGGGCTAATAATAATAATTTAGTTCCTATTCCAAATAACAATAACGACATAGTACTCATCTCTGCACCTCCAAACATTAAATATGGCACTATTAAATGTTAGAGCTTTAACTAACAAAACGTTTTTATCAACGATCTTATTAGTGATAAAAATAGATTATTGCATTGCACTTCAGACAGCGGCAGTTTTAATCGAATCTGCCTCCGGATTACAGTTTTACTCATGCAACCGCCAGGGAAAAGGGGCGGATTGGCTAACATTTACTCGAGCCATTAAAATGTAAAGATGTCAGTTTTGGTAAGTTCAAGTCCTTTGAGTATCTCGCCGTTGTTATTCATGGAGATTCTCAAGTTCTAGTACTATCCGTGTATAGACCTCCTAAATATAGCGCTTTTTGAGGAATTCTCTGACTTAATGTCAATTTTAATTACTAACTATGACACACTCCTAATAGTTGGCGACTTTAATTTTCATATAGATAATCAGTGTGATCTAAAAGTAAAAGAATTTATGAACCTCCTGGATTCTTTTGATTTGAGACAACTCATAAATCAGCCTACACATAAAGCAGGTCATACATTAGACTTAGTGATTACTAAAGGACTGAAAGTTGATATAAAACAGATCATTGATATTGGTCTATCAGACCATTTTCTTCTACTTTTAATATAGAAATAATGATAAAAACACTCATGAGAAGCATATTGTAAAAAACGCTTCTTTGATTCGGCAGCAGCTTTAAAACTTACAAACATTTTAAGCAATCAGTCCGTTTATAGTGCCAGCTATAATAGCGAGGATAATGTAAATAGTAAGGTGGAAAGATTTAATTCTAAAGTGAGAGCTGCTGTTGACATAGTTGCACCTGAAAAGACAGTGAAAAAATCTTCTAGCATTGTTATACCATGGAAGACCCAAAGAGTGTCTGATTTAAAGAGAACATGCCGTAGAGCTGAGCGTCAATGGAGGAAGACTAAACTTACTATCCACCATGAAATATTAAAAGTCAAAATAACAGAATACAATAACACTGTCCGTCTTGAGAGACGCTGCTATTTCTCAAGATTATAAATAACAATGCTAGTAATCCCAGAGTCTTATTTTCAACAATTGATCGCCTACTAAACCCAGGTAGCTCAAAGGAATGCCTCCTAAGTGCTTCCAGTGAAACCTGTGAGGCTGTCGCTGTATTTTCAATCAAAAATTAATGATATTAGAAATAACATAGTATATCTCCCCAACACTAAGGATCCTCCTAAACCCCAGCATCCTGTTATAAACAAATTAAACTCTTTCACTAGGATAGATTTACCTGATTTACAAAAATAATCTCTCAATTAAAACCCTCCACCTCGTCCTTGACCCGATACCAACAAGGTTTTTCAAAGAAGTATCAGGCGTGCTAATTGATAATGTTCTTGACATAGTAAATTCGTCACTAGATACTGGGGTCTTCCCAGACTGTCTTAAGACTGCTGTAGTTAAACCCCTACTTAAGAAACATAATCTCGACCCCTCGGCTCTTGAAAATTTTAGACCCATCTCTAACCTGCCTTCTTAAGTAAAGTTCTGAGAAGGCAGTCATTATGCAGTTAAATGACCACCTAAATAAACATGCTATTCTTGATAAATTTCAGTCAGGTTTTAGAACAAATCACAGCACAGAAACTGCACTCGTTAAAGTAGTAAATGACTTGCGGGTAAATGCAGACAGAGGCCATTTATCTGTTCTCATCCTCTTAGATCTGAGTGCTGCATTTGACACCATTGATCACAACATTCTTAGAAATCGCCTTAGTCAATGGGTGGGCCTCTCTGGCAGTGTCTTAAATTGGTTTGAATCCTACCTGACAGGGAGAAAAATTTTGTTAGTTGTGGGAATTACAACTCGAAGACACATGATATCCAATATGGTGTTCCACAAGGCTCTATCCTGGGTCCGCTGTTATTCTCAATCTACATGCTTCCGTTAGGTCAGATTATCTCAGGGCACAACGTGAGCTACCACAGCTATGCTGATGACACACAGCTGTACTTATCAATAGCACCTGATGACCCTGATTCTATTGATTCACTAACACAATGTCTGACTTGTATCTCAGAATGGATGAATAGTAATTTTCTCAAGTTAAATAAAGAAAACTGAAATTTTAGTGATCAGCAATAATGGATACAATGAGGCTATTAGAAATAAACTGGATACATTAGGATTAAAAGTCAAGACGGAGGTAAAAAGCTTAGGGGTGATTGTTGACTGTAATCTGAATTTTAAATCACATATTAATCAGATCATTAGGACAGCATTTTTCACTTAAGAAACATAAGTAAAGTTAGACCTCTTATATCACTGAAAGATGCTGAGAAATTAGTTCAGCGTTTGTTTTCAGTCGACTAGATTACTGTAACGCACTCCTCTCAGGACTACCCAAAAAGATATAAATCGTTTGCAACTAGTGCAGAATGCAGCTGCTAGAATCCTAACTAGGAAAAGAAAATCAGAACACATTTCTCCAGTTTTGATGTCACTACACTGGTTACCTGTGTCATTCAGAATTGACTTTAAAATTCTGCTTATGGTTTATAAAGCCTTAAATAATCTCACCCATCTTATATATCGGAATGTCTGACACCTTATATTCCAAATCGTAACCTCAGATCCTCAAATGAGTGTCTCCTTAGAATTCCAAGAACAAAACTTAAAAGAAGTGGTGAGGCGGCCTTCTGCTGTTATGCACCTAAAATCTGGAATAGCCTGCCAATAGGAATTCGCCAGGCTGATACAGTAGAGCACTTTAAAACACTGCTGAAAACACATTACTTTAACATGGCCTTTTATAACTTCATTTTAACTTAATTTAACTTAATCCTGATACTCTGTATGTTCAATTCATCATAATAACTATTCATGGTGGCTCTAAAATCGTACTGACCCCTACTCTCTTTTCTGTTTCTTTTTCCGGTTTCTTTGTGGTGGTGGCCTGCGCCACCTCCACCTACTCAAAGCTTCATGATGCTCCAACAATGATGGACGGATTAAAAGGCAGAAGTCTACGTGACCATCATCATCATCAAGCCCTTCCGTGAGAACCCTAAATCCAAAGAGGACTGTTTCATTTATGTTAGGTAGAATGCCCAGAGGGACTGGGGGTCTCATGGTCTGGAATCCCTACAGATTTTATTTTTTCTCCATTTTTTTTTGTTTTTCTGTCCCCCCTGGCCATTGAACCTTACTCTTATTCGATGTTAATGTTGATTTATTTTTTTTTTATTATGTCTTTCATTTTTCTATTCTTTAATATGTAAAGCACTTTGAGCTACTGTTTGTATGAAAATGTGCTATATAAATAAATGTTGTTGTTGTTGTTGTTGTCGCCATCGAGCCCCACCTCCAGGCCTGGCTCCAGAGTGAGGCCCCGGTGACCCACGTCCAGGCAAGGGAATACGCCGTCCAAATTTTTTATTCATCATAGAAGGTCTATTGAAGGTTTATTGAACCGTTCTTTGTCTCATCCCTCACCTAGGACCAGTTTGCCTTGGGTGGCCCTACCAGGGGCATAAAGCCCCGGACAACAGAGCTCTTAGGATCATTGGGACATGCAAACCCCTCCATCACGATAAGGTGGCGGTTCGAGGAGGGGTAAATATTGTGAGGGAATATCAGATACAACACTGAGAACAAACCCCTTGATGGAGTAACAACATGTCATGCAATTTTGGTGGACCACAGTCATCGGGGTGGTCCAGTGAACAGTCACATGAACAACAACATGGCCAATATCACAAAAAGCCCACCACTCAGGATAGCATCTTTGCCAGTGGGCACAATCATTTATACAGCTGTGAATGCTTGCAGTTCATTCTTTTTAGGTTTAGCCCACCATGACAGCTGTGACTTATTCAGACCCCACACACTGGACCTCAAGGATACGGTGAAAGGCCTGTGGTGTTTTCACAAAGTCTTTAAGGTGAACTTGACGCAGCTGAATTTACACACCCAGTCTTAATACACTACAGTATGCTGATGAGCTACAGTGATGTGCTCTCAACACACAAGCTGTCATCATATAAAGTCACATTTTGTCAAACAAAAGTGGGACACCTGGGTCATGTCCTGTGTGGAAACATGAGAGCCAGGAGCATGGGACTGGCACGTTCTACTGTTTGAAGTTGTGCTCCAGGCGGCTGGCAACTCATTTTTCTTTCCGGTCTGTCAGTGCATTTGCTTTTGCACTTTTCTATTCCATCAAGAAGACGGAAACTCCTTGCGTAGTAATAAATCTTTGGGTATTATTATTACTTCACAGGGCCTTATGTGTTTTGTGACTCTAGGAGGTGGAGGACTCTTTCAAGGTTTGTTTAAACTCACTGTCATGCTACATAGAGAATTGCACTTGCATTTGTTTTTTATTTATTATTATTATTATTTACTATTACTAGTTTGTGGTCAGTTGTTTTATTTTGTTAGCACTGATGCCTCACAGCTCATTTCAAATTATTGGTCACAGTAATCGTTCCAGTATAGTCGGCAGACACTTCCCAAGCCCTCAGGGACACTTAAAGACCATCACACCATTATAGTCCAGTAAAGATTACTGTATTTTGGTTTTTCCTTTTCCTTTGACTTCAATACATTTTGTGAAGTTCTCAACATCTCGTCTCAAATCGAATCCCATGGAGTTCACTCACAAAGACATTCTGAAGCCGTGTGGCTACTGCTGGCTTTAGATACTGGAATGTGCCTTCCCTGCAGAGTGTAAAGTTTTCTTGTGGAATACTTTTGATTTTAGTGTTTAAGCAATCAAAAAAACTGTAATTGAAAAATTGTTACAATTAGCATCGGGGAGAAAGATGTTTTTATTTCCTCAGATGGGTGTTGAATTCTCGATCTATTACATCTCCTTTTTCTATGTCTTTGTTTTTTACATTTTATGTTTTTTTTTTCTCATGAAGTTATTTGTTGTATAAGCTGTACAAATTTTCTTTGCTTAACTGTACATGCTAATGCTAATGCTGATACTCTTTGTCATGCCTTGTTCATGTTCTGCTACGGAGGGGCGTGTAAGATGTGAACGAATGGGAGGCAACTTCAAGGTTTATCAACTGGTAATTCCACTCTGAGTCAAGGGTTGGCACTGTCATCTATTGCCTTTCCTTTTCTTTCACCCTCAGATCAGAAGATAGATGTCACACGGAGCCCTGACGTCACTTATGACACTTTGGACCAGCCGCTTCCTATAGCGGCAACTTAAACAGGACGTCACCACAGGAAGACATCAGTCTGTGGACTCGTGTCTGAGCAGATGTATCAACTCAGTGCTGTATGTTATTCTGTTGTCATTTTTTTCAACTAAGTTATACGAGGTTCACCAAGCTTAATGATATATCCAACGTTTACACCTAGCATATTTTTTGGGTGTTATGGACACCAAGGGCCATACAGCTCCCCAAAACCTGGACACAACCAGACACAGAAGCCAGGTTCAGCACACAAGACACGTTTATTATGCTTTTGTCTCATTTGCCACAGTATCACAGTTTCCAAATACAGTACAAGACAAACACACTTTCTTTCCTTTCTTCCTTATCTCTTCCTCGTTCCACCTCTATTCCTCTTCTGGCAAGTTATGTCTACTTCCTCCTGACTCTGGCTCCTCATGAGGGTTACCTGGAATCACTCCTAGGTGTGGTGGAAGTCCAGTATACGGTTTTGCAGCTACCCCTGGTGGCTCCCATGGAACAATAGGATCGCACCAAACTCCAATTCCCATCGTGCCCCACGGGAGGTACTGCTTCACCAATGCTCTTCCCCGCGAACCTTCCATTCCGTTGGCATCCCGGCTGGGTAATGGACGTGGCCGCTCGTCACAATGTATATCTGATTTTTACAATAATAGTCTTGAGTGTGAAGTCAAGCAAAATGACACCTTTTATTGGTTATCTAAAAAGATTACAATATGCAAGATTTAGAGGCAACTCAGGCCACTTAATCAGGCAACATGTAATACAGAAACTGGAGTTCCCTGTGTTTATATACACACTAGGACAAATAACAACATTGGAAAATCTTTAAGTGAGACATCTTAAATGTAAAAAATTAATAGACCTCTTCAGGCTAAGATTAATTTAACAAGAGAGAAGAACAATGTCCGGCCAAGATCTCTGGATAAAATAACTGTCCAACAAAGTCTTTGGAATTTTCTGATGAGTTTTTCAGTACAATCTGGGTCTACAGACAGGTTGTCTGAGTCAGTCTTCATATCTGGCCATAAGACCAATGTCTCTGTTCAATCCATGTTATAATGTATTAAATTTTAGCATGAGTTTCACTTCCCATTCTGTTCTTTCTTCCTGTGTTCTGAAGTTGCCTACAAGCACTGTGACTTTAAAGACCCTCTTATACTGTCCATGGCTGTTGAAGTTGGCCGCTACAGGAATATCTGTGTTCCATGCTTGATGTGGTGCCTGTGTAAATTCATTCTTTATCCGAGTGTTTGTCCAGTTTCTCCCACACAGAGTGCAGTGTCAGGACATTTCATACAGAGAATGAGATGGACTACAGTAGATTATCTGCAGGAAAATGATCCCTTTATCCCTCTATGGGAAGTGCAACTCATGCTAAAATTTAACACATTACAACATGGTTTGAATAGAGACAAGAGTTTTATGGCCAGAGATGAGGATTGCTTTCATCTCTCAGACTGACACAAACAACTGACTACAGACCTACATTGTTTTGAAAAACTCATCAGAAACTTCAAAAGACTTTCTTGGACAGTTATCTTATCCAAAGATCTTGACCAGACATTGTTCTCCTCTCTTGTTAAACGAATTTTAGCCTGAAGAGGTCTATTCATTTTTTACATTTAAGATGTCTCATTTAAAAGTTTCCTAATGTTGTTATTTGTTGTATGCGTATATAAACACAGGGAACTCCAGTTTCTGTATTACATCTCGCCTGAAGAAGGGGCCTGAGATGCCTCGAAAGCTTGCATATTGTAATGTTTGTAGTTAGCCAATAAAAGATGTAATTTTGCTTGACTTCTCACTACATTCATGCCTAACATGGTACAACACCCTAGTCTTTATATATAATACGCTATTGTGGCTGTTTTTTTGTCTGTCCACGATTTTAAATCATCTGTAGCTCGCAAACTGTTTGACCGATTGAACTGAAATTTAGTACACATATACTATGTGACGTCTACTATCTGCTTCGGGTGATGATTGACCTCCATGGATATTCCTATTTTTATTTTATTTTATTGTGGAATCAACTCTCGCAGCAAGTAGAGGCGTTCTCATTCCCTACCACCTTTGCTGTCACTTCCCCAACCTCTTCATATCTTAAATCATTCTTGAGGTAAATTGAAGACTTGAGTGAAAAATTAAGGAAAACTTATTAAGTAATTACAACACAAACACTGACTTAATCAGTTTTAATGCAAGAAGATGCAGACAAAAAAAAGAGAATGTTGGAGAAGACAAGTTCTGCTCAGGAAGCACCAAGCACATCAACCTCTGAATGAATGAATGCTAAACATACAGAATAAGAGTATGAAAATTATAAATGCTCAAGTCAAGTGTATTCACTGCACATTATCGTGTCGTTACTAGTATTATAATAATAGTCTTGATAAAAGTGACACTTGTACTGCTTACTGTAAAATTAGCAGCTTAATTTTTGCAGCATCTCCTTCATCTGAAGGTGTTAACCTACATTTTACAAAATGGCTTAGTGCCAAGTCTGTACTCAGACCACTGAGGATGCCAGGCTGGAATTTTTCAGATAACTTGTGACGCATGAAGTGAGACTAAAGCTAGCTATGTGGTGACTGATTTCTGTAGTAATTTAAAATAAAATGGTAGATTTGAAATTTGTCTGTAATTATTAAGCATATATCAGTCTAGTTCTGATTTTTACACTACCTGATAAGTGACACTTTTAGTGTCACATATAGGACCTGTGCCAGTCAATCACGATCTACTGATAATGACAAAATGGGTGCTACCAGATGTGTCTCACTGGGACTTGGTCCAAGAGGCAGGCAGAAGATGCCACACTGTTCCTATTTTAAACTGCAGTTATATTGATAAGGACAGGAACAAATCAATTTAGTCCTGAACAGAGATAACGTCATTTAGTGGAGTAATACTTCAATTTTAAACATCACCTCCATATGTAACCGTGTGATTTTGATAGTGAGTTGGTCCATTAACAGACTAATATAAAACCTACTGACTTCAGCAGATGAGTAAACCACTTGGTAAAGATGACAGTTTGTAAAAATTAAAATCTCCCATCAACACAACATAATTAATAGCTAACTCAGATAAATGGCTGTCAAAGGCTACACACTGCCAAAGGTGTACAGTAAAGTCTACAGTTGATGTGTCATTGCATTTCTGAAAATGTTTTTTGTTTTATTTAACATCTTTTATAACAACCTCCAATATTTTCATATACTTTTACTAGAGATGATCGTAGTTAATCAGCTGGTTGTTCAGAGTGGCCTTGTCAATACTGGCCGTGCGTTCTTCCAGTGACCTTGTTGAGCAGGTGTTTAGTCACAGAGGGGTGATGATGAGCCCACATTGTGCACAAACACCCCTATTAATAAAGAGATATTTAGAATAATGGAAGAATTCACACGTGTATGAAATTACTGGTGGCTGTAGTCGACTGGCTATGATGATAGAATTCTGCATATTAAGAGTCAGATAATGTGTGTATTAGATAAGGTAATGGAAATAAAAAAGAATAAAAGGGAATGAATTGTTTTGTTTGATTGCTCACTCCATGGACTGAGACATTTGTGTGTATCAATGTGCAAGTAAAGAATTGTTCTGCATTTTCATCTGGTCTTCCAGAATGACTTCTTTCAAATTAGAGGAATGTTTTCCACAACACTCGAAACTTACTTGAGACCTGCATATGTAGGACTTTGTCTCTGGGGGTCTTTTCTGCCCAATACCGTCTGGCAATTCAATGCCTCCACCCCATTTACTTGTTAAGTTTATTTTTATTTATTTACTTATCGATTGATTGATTGATTGATTGGCTGTATTATCTGTCATATACATTTATATCTGTTTTTTATGTTTCTACTGGTGTATGCAATGTGAATTTCTCTTTGGGGTTAATATAGTTTGTTTTATTTAATCTAAAATTAATCTCTGGTGCCAAAATCCTGACCTGTATTCCACTTGGGCAAATGATATCATCTTTTACCCCAGGATCTGTGTTTGAGGAAACAGGACATGATACATTACTGTGGCAGAAATTAAATGAATCTTTGGTATACATGTTGAGGATATTAGTCCAGTAGGAGATAATATTTGTTTTCAGCCCTTTGAGGTACAACATGTTTTAAAAAGATGGTCTAAGGCAGAGACAGACAGATTTGGTCATGTGGATGTCATTTGCCATCACATAAACACCATCAACAAAGTTTGTGTCCATCAAAGAGCTTACAGGGTTTTTCCAAAGAAGAGAAAGGTCATCAAAGAGTGGGTTGATTGTATTTTACAAGATGGTATTCCTGAGCCTTCTATCTCAGCCTGGGCATCTGCAGTGATTTGGGTGTATAAGTCTGATGGAAATGTTTACTTTTGTGTTTACTACTGTGGACTGAATGCAAAAACTACAACTGACGCCAATACTATGTTTCTGGTGCATGAAAGTGTACAGTCCTTACAAGGAGCAATGGATTTCAATACAATAAATTTATAATTGAGCTATTGGCATGTTGGCATGGGAGAAGACTGCAAAGGCTGCTCCCGTTAGGGGTTGCCACAGCGGATCATCTTCTTCCATATCTTTCTGCCCTCTGAATCTTGTTCTGTTACACCCATCACCTGCATGTCCTCTCTCACCACATCCATAAATCTTCGCTTAGGCCTTCCTCTTTTCCTCTTCCCTGGCAGCTCTATCCTTAGTATCCTTCTCCCAATATACTCAGCATCTCTCCTCTGCACATGTCCAAACCAACGCAATCTCACCTCTCTGACTTTGTCTCCCAAACATCCAACTTGAACTGACCCTCTAATGTTCTCGTTTCTAATCCTGTCCATCCTTTTCACACCCAATGCAAATCTTAGCATCTTTAACTCTGCCACCTCCAGCTCTGTCTCCTGCTTTCTGGTCAGTGCCACCATCTCCAGTCCATATAACAAAGCTGGTCTCACTACCTTCCTGTAGATCTTCCCTTTCATTCTTGCTGATACTCGTCTGTCACAAATCACTCCTGACACTCTTCTCCACCCACTCCACCCTGCCTGCACTCTCTTCTTCACCTCTTTTCCACAATCCCATTATTCTGTACTGATGATCCCAGGTATTTAAACTCATCCACCTTCACAAACTCTACTCCCTCCATCCTCACCACTCCACTTACCTCCCTCTCATTCACATATATGTATTCTGTCTTGGTGGTCCTACTGACCTTCATTCCTCTCCTCTCTAGAGCATATCTCCACCTCTCCAGGGTCTCCTCAACCTGCTCCCTACTATCGCTACAGATCACAATGTCATCAGCAAACATCACAGTCCAAGGGGACTTCTGTCTAATTTCGTCCGTCAACCTGTCCATCACCATTGCAAATAAGAAAAGGCTCAGAGCCGATCCCTGATGTAATCCCACCTCCACGTTGAATGTATCCGTCACTCCTACCGCAGACCTCACCACAGTCACACTTCCCTCGTACATATCCTGTACAATCTCTTACATACTTCTCTGCCACTCCCGACTTCCTCATACAATACCTCAGCTCCTCTCAGTCACCCTGTCATTTGCTTTCTCCAAGTCCACAAAGACACAATGCAACTCCTTCTGGCTTTCGCTAACTTCTCCATCAACATCCTCAAAGCAAACATTGCATCTGTGGTGCTCTTTCTTGACATGAAACCACACTGCTGCTCAATGATCATCACCTCAATTCTTAACTGAGCTTCCACTACTCTTTCCCATAACTTCATGTTGTTGCTCATCAGTTTTATCCCCCTGTAGTTACTGAAGTCCTGCACATCCCCATTATTCTTAAATATCGGCACCAGTACACTTCTTCTCCACTCCTCAGGCATCCTCTCACTTTCCATGATTCCATTAATCTGGTTAAAACGCCACTGCCATCTCTCCTAAACACTTCCATGCTTCCACAGGTATGTCATCTGGACCAATGGCCTTTATAGCTGTCCTTATTTCCTGCTTGCTAATCTGTTCCACTTCCTGATTTACTATCTCCTCATCATCCAACATCTTCTCTCTCTCGTTCTCTTCATTCATCAGCCTCTCAAAGTACTCTTTCCGTCTGCTCAAAACACTCTCTTCGCTTGTGAGTACGTTTCCATCTTTATCCTTTATCACCCTAACCTGCTGCTCATCTTTCCCAGCTCGGTCCCTCTCTGTAGCCCACAGGTCCTTTTCTCCCTCCTTTGTGTCCAGTCTCTAATACAACTCATCATACGCCTTTTTCTTTAGTCGTTGCCATCTCTCCCTTCACCTTGTGCCTTATCTCCTTGTACTCTTGTCTACTTTCTGCATCTCTCTGACTATCCCATTTCTTCTTTGTCATCCTCTTCCTCTGTATACTCTCCTCTATATCCTCATACCACCAGGTTTCCTTTTCCTCCTTCCTCTGTCCAGATGTCATGCCAAGCACCCTTCTTGCTGTCACCCTTACTACATCTGCTGTACTTGCCCAACTGTCTGGTAACTCTTCAGTACCCCCCAGTGTCTGTCTCTAATCTCAACCTTGCAGTCTTCCTTTTTCAACTTCCTGTGGTATAGCAGGTCCACAGCTCACTGAGCAAAGGCCATTCATTTTTAAATAAATAATCCCCGCTCTCGCGGTGGCTTAGCGAGGGGGCGTTGGGCCATGGCGAGCCGCTGGACGCTCGGGGGTGTGGGCATTTCCCACTGAGTGCACAGGTGAGGAACTGCCCACATCCGTGATTGCTCCTGTGGCTAATACGTTACAGCTGTCATGGCCCCTCGACATTTAAAAGAAGCGCGAGTCGGTTGGGAAGGGAGGAAATGAGAGAAGGAAACGGAGGTTGGAAGCAGGAAGTAGTGAGGAGAAGAGGGAGCGGGAGCAAATTGGTGCAGGAGGAAGCGAGCGAATGCTCGCAGGCAGCTGAAGGTCGCCTGGGTGTTTGGCCGACACCTGCAGAAGTTTGTTTTCGTAGGGCGGGAGTGATCGGAAAGGCGCAGGACTCTCTGCGTGAGTTAGCGGGAGTCGGGACTTGGGATGTGGTGTCCCTAACGTGAGAGCCTTGGCCGTTAAGGGATTCCCAAGTTCCTGTCCGGAGGAGCCGACCAGAGCCAAGGATCAGTGAGGCAACTGACAGCAGTAGCAGGTGTAGGAAGAAGGTCAGCTGCAGAGCTCGCGTCTCCCTTGTTGCGGGGCCCTGATGGGTTAAGCAGGAGAGACGCTAGTTTTAAATGAAAGCACCGGGTTTGTCATTTGTTTTTATAGACTGCTTCCTGATAGTTTTAACCTTTCGTTTTAAAGGATTGTTTTTTCTTATTGTTGTTTTACCTCCACGTTTTCATTTTATGGATTGTTTATTTATTGAAGAACTGAAGCACAGCGCTTTACTTATTGAACACTGTTTTGTTGGATTTTAAATGAAAGCACTGTTGCACTTTTTTCAACCATCCCCTTGCTCAGATGTTTATTACCTCCACTAAATAGCTCACTCGGTAGCATTATCGACGGTGTTGGGGTTCAAGGGTTCCTGTATAGCAATGGGAGTGTGGAGCCAGAACCCACATCGTCACACTTCCACCATTTGATCCTTGGCTCTGCCCTCACTCTCTTCCTCTTCTTGATCTCCAACATCATCCTACAGACCACCATCCTATGCTACTTAACTACACTTTCCCCTGCCACCACTTTGCAGTCTTCAACCTCCTTCTGATCAACTCTTCTGCATAGGATGTCTGTGTGCATCTTCCTCCACTCTTGTACGCCACCCTCTTGTTAAAATACGTATTCACCACAGCCATGTCCATCCTTTTTGCCAAATCCACTATCCTCTGACCTTCTTCATTCCTCTCCTTCACACCATACCTACCCATCACCTCCTCATTTCCTCTGTTCCCTTCACCAACATGTTCATTGAAATCCACTCCAATCACCACTTTCTGTCCCTTGGGTACACTGTTCATCACTCCATCCAACTCACTCCAGTAATCTTCTTTCTCATCCATTGCACACCCAACTTGAGAGGCATATGCACTAACAACATTCATCATCACACCTCCAATTTCCAGATTCATAATCATCACTCTGCCTGACACTCTTTTCACCTCCAAATCACTCTTGACATGCTGTTCCTTCAGAATAACTCCTACTCCATTTCTCCTCCCATCCACACCATGATAGAACAGTTTGAATCCACCGCCAATCCACCTGGCCTTACTCCCCTTCCTTTTAGTCTCTTATATCTCAATATATCAACCTTCCTTCTCTCCATCATATCAGCTAACTCTCTCCCTTTACCAGTCATACTGCCAACATTCAAAGTTCCTACCCTCAGTTCCACTCTCTTTACTTTTTCCTCCTCTCCTCCTGGCACCGGACATGTCTCCCCCCTCTTCTTCTCTCTTCTCTTCTCCTTCATCAGCCAAAAATAGCCCAATTCAGCCAGCACCTTGTTGTTAACCCGGGGCTCAACTGGTATGGAAATTTGTATTGTTGTCCGCATATTGATTTGGCAAAATTTGACACCTGATGCCCTTCCTGACGTAACCCTCCCCATTTATCCGGGCTTGGGACTGGCACGAAGAATCACACTGGCTTGTGCATCCCCTGTGGCTGTTTTTTTTTTTTCATTTATAAATACTTCATACTAGGTTACATTTTTCAATATTTTATATTATACATTGTGAAGGATGGCCCAGGTTGCCCAAAGAGTGGAAGGATGGAAGGAAAGCAGCTACTTTGGGACACTGCCTCTCCCAGGATGTTAGATGGCACCTTCCCTAGACTGTAGCGGTACACCGGATTCCCGCCGCGCAAAATGGGACATGGAGTTTGCGTATACAGTCCTGCTGGGTACTGGGGATGCTGTGAGACAAGGATGGGAGGCGAAGTGCTAGAAGGTCAAGGAACAGAAGCCCAGAAGAACTTCTGGGCTGAAGAAAAACTTAAATTCCCTATCCAACCTGGAAGTGCTGGCAAGTCACATGATTGGAAGGATGGAAGTACTATATAAAGGACTGCTGTTAACCTAGAAAATGAGCCAGAGTTATTGACACTTGCTGGGAGGTGTGGAGGAGAAACAGTAGAGAGAGAAGAATATGGTGCTTGTGATTTATTTGTCTGTTTATTGTGGCTGTGGTGCTGGATGGACAATGTTTAAGGAAGAAAAGAAATGACTTCTTTGTGCTTTTACCCCGTGTGTCTGTCTGTTGGGTTTAAGGGGTAACAGTGCCACCTAGTGTCCATAACATAATTAAGATATATCAATAAATACTTCCATATGTTGGGCCACATTCCATATTTTATAATACAGTATAGGAATGTCTCCTCAACCCTAAAATGGATGCATGGATAACACAATAATTATTGTCAGGTTGACGTTAATAAGCATTTTTGATTTACAAAGTATAAACTAACTGAATGTCATATTAAAGCTGTGAAAGAATCCCTTTGTGGTTTTTCTTTCCTAACCAGTAAGTCCATTCAATGAATGCAAGGCGTTCCTTTAACAGATTTGCAGTACGATTACCCCTTAACCTCCACACTTGTGCTTTAAGCGTCTGCCATGTTCGCTTCTTATGTTGAGGGTGACATCCTGTCTGTGGATTGCCAAGGGTTTCCTTGCGATTGACAGAATAATGTCTGTACCCTGTGAGCTAATAGCCCTGACATAAGCGCACCATTTAGCACTAAGGGCCGATGACCCTCTTCTAATATGTCTCCAGATGATTACAATTAATGTGCTCTGAGAACGGTTTTCAACCATTTTCAGGAGAAGACATCGATTATTCCTGTTTATTTCCAGCAGACCAAAGACCCCAGTTACTTCTGACTATTAGACCAAATACATTGTGCTCCTGAACTGGGTGATCTCTAAAATGTTATTAAATTACAAAATCAACATTACTATAGTTTAGAAATAAAATTAGCTTTACAGCTTACCATACTGTTAATTTATTTAAAGAATGCAGTGCTAAATCAACTATTGCATTAACTATTTGAAAGTCCACACCACAAATCTAAACTTCACAACATTTATTGGTAATTCCTTTATACGTTATTTAGTTCTTTAAGTTTTATTCACTTTTAGTGACAGTGCAGATGGTTCTTCAGAAGTCTGAAGACTTTTGTGTAACCACTGACTAATAACAAGCCCAGTTAAAAGTGCGTTCTTTATTAAGAAAAACAATTTACAACCAGAATTTGATTGTTTCCTTTCTGGGCGCTGAGAAGAACAAAGCACTGGGCATAGTAAAGATTTTTGCTCGGCCCACTGTTAATGGAAAGCCTTCCTTCATCTCCTTTAAATGCCCTTAGTACAGTCTAATGGCCAAGGCGTTCAACTATAAAAGGTGAGTTTCCAGTTCAGCTCCTGCCACAGACTGACAGAGCAACACTTGTTATGTCACCCATTTGCAGAGGTGCAGTTCTTGATGATCTGCGCTGGGCTGGCACCCTGCCCGGGGTTTATTCCTGCATTGTGCCCTGTGCTGTCTGGGATTGGCTCCAGCAGACCCGTGTGGTAGGATATAGCGGGTTGGAGAATCACTGACTGACTGACTGACTGACTGACTCTCAGTTCTTGATGACAAAGCATTTGTTTTATTCTGAACATGCAGAACCCTGAGCTGCTGGCAGACTTCAAAAACAGTAAAACGTTTGTGTTCTGAGTTGTGATCTCATTGAAACTCTTTTAGGTGGCACCTGATTTTTAATGGAAAGTCTTCATAATATTATATATTCTAAATAAAATGAATTACTGAAAACATAAACATACAGTATATAACAAAAATTGTATAATACCTTTCTATTATAAGAGAATCACGACAAATCTTCATTGCTTTAACACACACCTTAAAAATATGATTCATGTGACCAAATGAATCAAAAATATTATTATACAAATAATAGAAATAGAAATACTAAGAAATGATATACTGTACGCTCTTAAAAACAAATGGTAACAAACAAACTCAACATTCTACCCCATATACTGTGCTGTGTAGTATGATGGTATATTGTTGGATTGACAAATTAAAATGAATTAATCTTAACTGAAGAAGTGAGAAAGATTTGACCTTCTCTGTTGTTACTCAGCAGACGTCTGTGCATTTAAAGATAAAATTATTTACTGTTAGTGTTACAAACACGCCGGCCACTTTGACTAAATTCTACATTTAACATCTTAACTGTGGTTAAAAATATGTAAATAGACAACATTGATACTGTGCTTAAGAAGAAATGTTTAATTACAAATTTCAGTCAATATGTTTCCTTTTAAAATGTAAAACTGATTTGAAAATCCAAAAAGATCAAAAACATATTTTTAGCAAAGCAGTTTATATTTTACACAGCACATAGTCACAGTTACTACATTCACAAATGCATAGAATTAAAATACAAAACAACAGTACAAAATAATGAATTAAAACATAAAACTATTCATTTTATATCTGGGAATAATGATAACCTGGGTGTTGTCTTCAAATATTTTAGCACTCTGTCATATTTGATCTTTTTATGTTTTGTTCTCTCCTTGATTGTTGCAACAACACTACAAAGACAAATTCCTCATCCACATCAGTGCACTCGGCCAATAAAGAGAATTCTGGGCAGGAAGACACTTCAGCAACTTCATCAGTCGAACAGACGGTGTAAACCGCAGCTCGTCAGCTTGTGGTTAGGGAGAAGAAGAGAGGTCAGGGGAATAAATAAAATAAAACTTAGTGCAAACTGGAGAAACCTGAGACGAGAACTGACACCAGAGAGCAAAGTCAAGGAATTTAACACAAAATGACGTCAGCTGTGTGTATTTATATAATGGCATTTCACCTGAACAGACATCACAATCAGGAAATACGATGAGCTGAATCAAATTTAGGATCTGAGTGGACAGTCACAGCATTACAGTTTGATATTAGTGACACGACTTGACACAAAGAACTTTCACGTGTCTGAAATCAACATGCTGAGGTTTATCTAATCACACAGATATCAAGCATCAGGTCTTTGTTAATGATCACTTACAGACACTTCTGTTCAAATCCTGACTAAAGCATTCATTACTAAGAAATAAAATATCAAAACACATGAATGAACACACGCCTCTGTATTGTGTCATTAGATTTTTAAAAGTCTTACAAGATAACTGAACACTTTCTGTGTATGAAGCAGCAGGAGCCATTGTGCTGTAGAAGAACCCTGCAGTCATTTGACAAATGAAACTGAAAGAAAGCCTGAGCAATTTGTGATATCAAAAGGAATTAATGTGTACTTATTTAGTATTTATCTGAGAACAAATAATAAGAATAAAAGGCTGAGAGGAACTACAGGGCTGAAAAGTGAGGAAGTTCAATGACAGCTGCAGAAACCCGAGAGCAGAACTTGACATCAGAGAGAAAAAGAAAAGTTGATGTGCATCCCACTGAAGAGTATTCACAGTCATCACCAACACCATCGCTCGGTCGAGTTCATGAACTGAATCATAATAGTCCTCAGGATTTCTATATCCCATGACCGCCCAAGTAACAGGTTGTTTAAAATCTCCGCATTGCTTTCCATGGTGCATTAGAGTTCTCTTTGTGCCAAGCAACACTCAGTTTACACACAAAGCACAGCCATCTGCATGTCCTGGATGGTGTCGTAACCATCTCACACAACCTTCTCCTGTATTTCACAAACAATTCTTCTGAGTTAATTGGTGTATCAAAGCCACAAATGAAGGCAAACAGTTTAACTGGTAATCCCTGGCCACCTTAATTTCCCTCTCACCTCCTCACCAGCGTCTTTTCTTTTGTTAATGTGTCGATCAGCACAAGCAGCCTGCTATCCCTTCACCCCACCTGTTGCAGCTCAAGGCTGGTTTTCTAGACGTGAGGTGTCTTTTATTGAAGAAGGTAAATTATATATCGTTATTTGGAATACATGCTTTTCATTTGTGTTCTGTGTCAACAACAATCTATGTAAATGTAGGATGATAGGAAATTCACATTATAGTACTAATGACAAAATTTTCACGTGAAGTGTTTAAAGACTGAAGTTCAAATATTAAATAAAGACTTTCACAAAAGGTACACTTTTAACAAACCAAGTGCACATTTATATAAGAATATAAATGAAGAAAAAGAAATTGTGTTAGGGTACAACGCGGTGTCCTAATCGAGAGGCTGTGGGTTCGATTCTGGGTCTTTACAGTATTTACATTTTTGAGTAGTGAGCTGCTATTATTATTACTATTATAGAGTAAAAACAAATAAGATTTGAGTCTGTAATGGTCGGTGTAAATTTATGGTACTAGTAAAGGTTAGATTTTTTTAATTTTATTTTTATTTTTTATTAAGTCAGACAAGCAGCTGCGGTTCAATCCCAAACACTACAGACTCTTCCAAGGACCTGTTCCATAAGTACTCATCATTGACAAAGCCCCTCACTCTCGCAGCCTCCAAGAATGATCCATAGACCACCCATTTGATTGTTCTAAGGTCGTCAATATATAGTAATATGTAGTGTGGCAGAAGCACTTGGTTGGCGTCGACCCGACACAGACTGACACCGGAGGCAGGTGAAAATGAAAATAGAAGATTTATTTGTTCTGTTATTTTGTGTCCCACAGACCCTACATAGTCCCAAAACAAACAACCAAAGACAAACACCCACATAAATCACTCTCTTCTTCCTCCACTCCTCCCAGGCAGATTTGTCCTCCTCCTCCTGACTCAGGCTCCTCTTATAGGACCTCAGAAGTGCTCCAGGTGCTCCTGGACCTATTTCAGGCTGCATCACAGCCCACACAGGCTCAGGAAGCCGTGCAGATCCCCCTGGTGGTGGCCACGGAGCCCAACAGGACTGAACTCTGGTGTTCCAGGATTGTGGCCCTGATGCAACCCAGGGGGGCTTCCACCAAGCGTTCCAGGGGACATAGTGTGTAGCCCATGGCTGTTCCCCCAGATTCCATGCCAAAGCGCATGGGTCCCGCCGTCTGTCACAGTAGTAAAGCAGTCTTAGACGATATCGATATATTATTTATCTGTCTTCTTACTGTCCATCTCCATGTCGTATCTTCACACTGGTAATGCTCAGGCAATTCCCAATAAAAATAATCCCTCACTCCAAGTATGTCCTTATTCAGCTTAAACCAAGCTGTCAGGGTGGTATCTCTACCCCTACCCCTATCCAATGTGCATACTTCAGTTTCCACTCTAAATTCAACCGCATAATTATATGCAAATCTCATGGACATCAAATCAAAACAACCGCCACACTGCCTCGGGGGTGCAGATATACTGAGATTTTACAAATTGCCTGATTTCAATGACAATGCTGACAAACTCATGTCCCTTATATTCGTATTTGAAGACATACTTCACACTCTTTACTGTAGCACAGATCTCTATGTTGATACTGCAACTTGTGACTCACATCCAGGTTGTAATTTACTAACCGTTTATTCGTGGCTGTCCTTCCACTTATTTTAACTCTTCAATTTTCAGTTATCCGTCATCATTGGCCGATGTCTACTCCTAATATTCCTTTGGGAAATTTTTTCAGCATTGTCCCTCTACCATACATGGATCTGACAGATTAAATTGACCACATGGACTGTGGACCATATTTTAAACTATGATCTCATGGAGGTGGGGGTCTTGTGCAGGGTCTTGTGCAACCTGTTGATAACATCCGTATCTTGTGATTATCTTTACTCCTGAGAAACAGAAGGCTGTGTGCGTGAGGCAGACCTCTCTTCTGAAACTCAATAACGTAGACTCTTGTCACAACCACTCGTAACATCTGCTTCCGCATGATATCATCCATAAACTCTTAGCTTAAGTAGAAACACTCCTACAATGATATTGGACCTTGTCTCTGGCTTCTGACTTGATGTAAATTCTTTGCAATCTCCTGCCACCGCAGATTACACATCATTGTAGGTAAAATGTCAGGTGGCCCGTATCTATATACTAATGAAATCATGTCCTGATAGCTTTAGTATATCTTGGACCTTCTATGAATGTTGAAGGAAGTATTTAAACCCTCCCTAGTGCTACTGTTATATTTAGGTGGTCCATCTACCCATTGCACATTTTGATCCTCAATCATACTTGGGTTTGACATTATATCCATCTATCCATCCATCCATCCTCTTCCGCTTATCCGGGGTCGGGTCGCAGGGGCAGCAGCTTAAGCAGAGAGGCCCAGACTTCCCTCTCCCCGGCCACTTCTTTCAGCTCTTCCAAGGCATTCTCAGGCCAGCCGGGAGACATAGTCCCTCCAGCGTGTCCTGGGTCTTCCCTGGGGCCTCCTCCCGGTTGGACGTGCCCGGAACACCTCACCAGGGAGGCGTCCAGGAGGCATCCTGATCAGATGCCCGAGCCACCTCATCTGACTCCTCTCGATGTGGAGGAGCAGCGGCTCTACTCTGAGCCCTTCCGGGATGACTGAGCTTCTCACCCTATCTTTAAGGGAAAGCCCAGACACCCTGCGGAGGAAACTCATTTCAGCCTCTTACATTCGTGATCTCGTTCTTTCGGTAACTACCCATAGCTCATGACCATAAGTGAGGGTAGGAACGTAGATTGACTGGTAAATCGAGAGCTTTGCCTTACAGCTCAGCTCTTTTTTCACCACGACAAACCGATGCAGAGCCCGCATCACTGCGGACGCCGCACCGATCCGCCTGTCGATCTCACGGTCCATTCTTCCCTCACTCGTGAACAAGACCACGAGATACTTGAACTCCTCCACTTGGGGCAAGATTCCTCCCCCAACCCTAAGAGGGCACTCCACCCTTTTCCGGCTGAGGACCATGGTCTCGGATTTGGAGGTGCTGATTCTCATCCCAGCCGCTTCACACTCGGCTGTGAAGTGATCCAGAGAGAGCTGAAGATCACGGCCTGATGAAGCAAATAGACAACATCATCTGCAAAAAGCAGTGACCCAATCCTGAGTCCACCAAACCAGACCCCTTCAACACCCTGGCTGCGCCTAGAAATTCTGTCCATAAAAGTTATGAACAGAATCGGTGACAAAGGGCAGCCCTGGCAGAGTCCACCTGTCACTGGAAACGGGCTCGACTTACTGCCGGCAATGCGGACCAAGCTCTGACACCGGTTGTACAGAGACCGAACAGTTCTTATCAGGGGGTCCGGTACCCCATACTCCCGGAGCACCCTCCACAGGAATGAGTCCATTATAACACTTAAGTCTTTCTCATACGCAGTACTTTCAGGTTTCAGACCTGTCATTGTGTTTTCAAACCTAACATTTTACTTCTTGTGAAGATGTGTGAGTGTCAGACGATGGGTGGTCTCCCTGTGCAGAGCTGGTTTATGACCTAAAGCCTGCTGACCTGCTGTCTCCCAAAATGCACTGCACTATGCATGCTAATGACATAAATATGTGACATGTGACACTACAAGGTGCTTCAGTGACACAATGAGAGATGAGGGGACCTCACATGAAGTTTGTATTAGCAGACCACCAGTGTGTCACGTATGAACTCTTGTGTAGTGAGGACCACTTCACTGTCTGTGTCGATGAGGAGGGGATGACAACGACACGACACAACTCAGTGATACAGCAAATGTCATCAAAATAAAAAAGAAATATCAGTGAGCGCAACTGCATTAGAATTCTGAGAGTTTAGCTGCCACTGCCACAGAGAAATGCATGTTGTATGTTCGATGATTTAAGAAAAGAAAGACGTCCAGTAAATCAGACAAAGACAATCAGCACAACGTCAGACTGACAGAGAGCAACGGGGGGAATACTGTCTGGAATTTAATGTGAGGGTCCGGAAAAGACAAAAACACACAGCTGTTACTGCACACTGTGTGTGTGTGTGTTTGGGGGTCTCTCATGAGCACAGGGTGGTCCAGCACAGTCCATGCAGGGTCAGCCCACAGGTGTCAGAGGGGCTCTGAGCAGCACAGGACATGATGGAGTGTCAGACCACCACTGGGCACAACCTCAGCTCATCTGAACCTGCTGATTTAATGTGCTGCTCGCTGTGATGAGGAAAGAAAGTCAAAGTGACTGAGAACAAAAAAACAAAAACAGCAGACAGAGGAGAAGAAGGAAACTGCAGAGAGCCAGCAGCTGACCACTGTGGAGCTGTGAGGAGAGACCACCGCAGCCCTGAGGGGCTCCTGACAAACAAATTTAATGAAGACATCTGAGATTTGATGAACTCATTAGTGAGTAAGAACTGAAATGAACAAACAAACATCCTGAGAGAATTTGTGAAGCACACACAGCAGAGAGACGCCTCATGTGAATTACGTCAGCAGAGAGAATATGGCAGTCAGTCGCAGGGCCTCAGTGTATAAACATCTCAGTGTGCAGGCAGGACGGCTCAGTCAAGAAACACACATGGAGTTGAAACAAGTGAAAGTTGGCCGTTGTTTTCCTCACAGTAATACATCTTGTCGTAAACTGATTTTTGAAACTGAAGTTTATGGACTTTATTACACTTTCTCGTGTCTTTTGCTTTTATCGACAATCTTTGGAAATCTTCTTGTCATCATTTCTATTTCTCATTTTGTTCAGCTGCACACGCCGACTAATCTTCTGATCCTTTCACTCGCAGCGGCCGATTTCTTAACAGGTTTCTTTGTGTTGCCCTTTTCTTTGATTGGCCTGATTGAAGATTGCTGGTACTTTGGAGTTATTTATTGTTATTTGTATTCTGCACTTGCAAATATTCTTAATACTGTAGTTGTATATAATGTGGTTTTAATATCCATTGATCGCTACATTGCTGTCTGCCATCCTTTCTTTTACAGCTCAAAAATAACTTTGACTGTTGCAGCCATCAGCATTGCTGTAGTGTGGCTGTTTGCACTTTTCATTACAGTTATGGGTTTAAGTTTGAGTCATATTGAAACAGAGACATGTGAAGGAGAGTGTACAGTATTCACTTATTATGAAATGATCATTTTTATTTTACTTGTAACTTTTTTTATTCCTTATTCACTGATGATTGGTTTTTATATCAGAATATTTGTAGTTGCAAGAAGCCATTCAAGAGCCATCAACTGTATGATAGAAAAGAGACAAACTGAGGAGGTGAGTGACAGTAAAATATCAAAACCGTCTGAAAGAAAAGCCGCAAAAACATTAGGAGTAGTCGTGGGGGCTTTTATTATCTGCTGGCTGCCTCTTTATGTGTACAATTTTTATGCTGATGGTAGTAACCGAATCGCACTTATCATCAGGAATGTCTTAGTGTTGGTTAGTGAAGTGAACTTTGGTGTTAATCCAATTCTTTACGCTTTTCTTTATTCCTGGTTCAGAAAAGCACTGAAAATAATCCTGACGTGTAAAATATTTAGTCCAGCTTCTTCTGTGCTCAATTTACTGTAAATGGTAAAGAAAATGAGAAAAAAAATTCTGTGCCTGGATATTTAAAATTACTTTATAATTATGACTTTGATCATTTTTCATATTAGCACTGCAATACTTGGACGTATTTCAACTGTGCAATCATTTCATATTCACTTTATTGTTTTGAAGGCTGTTTTTGTTACAATTGTATTTGTGTAGAGTGTACACTGCTTATGAATATTGCTTATTTCATCACAGTTATTTTCATAAATCTTCTTGTTACTAAAATGTGTAATAAACAGACCTGAAAATGTAGGAGACTCCTGGAAATTCATAAAAACACTTCAGGGTTTCTTGGTGACTTTATTTTTTAAATTGTAAAATGATTATTGTTATTTCCATTGTTTTGGGACAGAATTATTTATATGACCATAAATTGTTAAGTCGTGTTCTGAATTTTACTTTATAACTGGAGATATAAAAATCTTTTCATATATAATTTGAACTGACTTTCAGATTTCACAACTAAAAACTGCACAGCTGAGCTCAGACGACGAACGACATTCTGTTCAGCTTTGGTCAGGCGGGTGGGGATTTGTTTGAGAGTCAAATTCTATGAAATGTTTCTTTATTGTTTTACTTTTATATCAAACTAAACTCTTCATTTTATTGTGAAGTTAATGTTTCCTATTCCTGCACTTTAATCCGCACTCCTCCTCAATAAGGCAGCAGATGACAGACGAGTGCAGACGGAGCAGTCGGCCTTCACTCCTCACACTGCTGGCTCACTAAATGACACTGAGGTGACTGTGAGGAACTGAAATGGACGACTGAGAAGGTCAAATGAGGTTTGATGTCCACGATTAAACGTAGGATTTGCTGCTTTAGACTGACATTTGTTAATATTTGTGAAGTCTCATTAGCCGCAGCTGCTCACCTCATACAGAACACAATTAATACTTCAAAGGACAGCATTGTGCTCAATTCTAGAAAAACAGAGAAACTTAAACCTTTAATAAAGAAATCACATTTGTATGTCAGTAATTGTCTGCCTATCACCACATTGATTCCTTTTGATACGCACATCACAAATTGTTCAGGTTTTCTTTCTCTCTCTTTCATTTGTCAAATGGCTGCTGGTTGTTGTAGAGCTCAATGGCTCAGAAAGTGTTCAGTTATCTTGGTAAGACTTTTACAAATCTAACAACACAATTCAGAGGTGTGCGCTCAGTCCTGTGTTTTAATATTTTATTTCTTTGTAATGAATACTTTAGTAACGATTTGAACACAAGTGTCTTTAAGTGATCATTAACAAAGACCTGACACTTGATATCTGTGTGTTTAGATAAACCTCAGCATGTTGATTTCAAACACGTGAAAGTTCTTTGTGTCAAGTCGTGTCACTAATCCAGACAATGCTGTGACTGTCCACTCAGATCCTAAATTTGATTCAGCTCATCGTATTTCCTGATTGTGATGTCTGTTCAGGTGAAATACCATTATATAAATACACACAGCTGAAGTCATTTTGTGTTAAATTCCTTGACTTTGCTCTCTGGTGTCAGTTCTCGTCTCAGGTTTCTCCAGTCTGCACTGAGATTCATTTTATTTAATCCCTTGACGTCTCTTCCTTACCCCTAACCACAAGCTGACAAGCTGCAGGTTACACAATCCGTTACACTGATGAAGTTGTTGAAAGTGTCTGCCTTTCCAGAATTCTATTTATTGGCCAGATGCACTAATGTGGACGAGTCATTTTTTTTGGATGTATTGATGCAACACACAAGGAGAGCACAAAATAAAAAAGACGAACCTGACACATTGTAATGTGATTTTATTATGTTTTAAATCATGTACTTGCTATCGAGGCCACGAGCGAACTGACATTGGCAATAACTCCACCCAGGGAGGTGATGCCTGATTTGCTCTCAGAACTTCAATGACAATTTCCACAAACTTTAGCATCTTTTAAAAGAGAACAGTGGAATGACGATTTACTGAAGTTAACTGACAGTGTACCACCCACCCCATGCCACCAGAACCCTACTTTGTATTTTAAAATGAATTATTATGTCATTTGTCAGAACATGAGGGTAAGTTAGCACACACAAACATCTTGGGTGGCCATCTTAGAACTGACAAAACACTCGAAAGGATTAAACTTTGATTTTACTGTCTGGGAATTAATGAGGAGATCCATCGCTTTTGTATTTTGTGTCTGGCATGTCAGCTGCGATAGATTCCTAGAAAAGACCATGCTCCTCTTGTTCCAATACTCTGATAAATATAAAAACATATCAGGGTGGACATAGTAGATTCTCTCGGCCCGAGGACATAAATTGAATTGTGCTATTTGTTATCCAGAGGCCATCCTCTTAAAACAAACCAAGCCCAGAAGCATCGCATGGGCACTGGTAGGGGTCATCGCACATATCCCAAAGGAGGTCCTAACACACCAAGGGACGCCGTTTACCTCAGTGGCATTCAGGGAGGTTGTCAAATTGCTCCAAATCAGGCACCTTAAGACTTCAGTGTACCATTCTCAGCCTGATGGTCTAGTCGAACAGCTTAATAAGATGCACAAGCAAATGCTTCTCAAGGGTGGTGTGTACCTCATTTTTCTGAGATGGCTGTGCCCTTGACTGGCCTGACCAGGAAGAGGGCTCCAAACTGGGAACAGTTACTAACCCTCTTGCTATCTGCATACCAGGAAGTCACATGAGCCTATATAGTTTTTTCACCTTATGCACTTTTATAAGGGCAACAACCCAAGGGATTATTGGATATTAGAACAATTAGAACAATTAGAACAATCTAGACGAGAACAGGCCATTCAGCCCAACAAAGCTCGCCAGTCCTATCCACTTGCTTCCTCCAAGAAAACATCAAGTCGAGTTTTGAAAGTCCCTAACGTCTTACTGTCTACCACACTACTTGGTAACTTATTCCAAGTGTCTATCGTTCTTTGTGTAAAGAAAAACTTCCTAATGTTTGTGCGAAATTTACCCTTAACAAGTTTCCAACTGTGTCCCCGTGTTCTTGATGAGCTCATTTTAAAATACAAGTCTCGATCCACTGTACTAATTCCCTTCATAATTTTAAACACTTCAATCATGTCACCTCTTAATCTTCTTTTGCTTAAACTGTAAAGGCCCAGCTCTTTTAATCTTTCCTCATAATTCAACCCCTGTAGACCTGGAATCAGCCTAGTCGCTCTTCTCTGGACCTTTTCTAGTGCTGCTATGTCCTTTTTGTAGCCTGGAGACCAAAACTGCACACAGTACTCAAGATGAGGCCTCACCAGTGCATTATAAAGGTTGAGCATAACCTCCTGGGACTTGTACTCCACAGATCAAGGCGCTATATAACCTGACATTCTGTTAGCCTTCTTAATGGCTTCAGAACACTGTTGGGAAGTTGATAGCTTGGAGTCCACTATGACTCCTAAATCCTTCTCATAAGGTGTACTCGATTTTCGACCGCCCATTGTGTATTCAAACCTAATATTTTTACTTCCTATGTGTAATACTTTACATTTACTGACATTAAATTTCATCTGCCACAAATCTGCCCAAGCCTGTATGCTATCCAAGTCCTTCTGTAATGATATAACGGATTCCAAATTATCTGCTAATCCACCTATCTTGGTATCATCTGCAAACTTAACCAGCTTGTTACTTATATTCCTATCTAAATCATTTATATATATTAAAATAGCAGCGGCCCTAGCACTGACCCCTGTGGAACACCACTCTTAACATCAGCCAGTTCTGATGAGGTTCCTCGCACCATCACCCTCTGCTTCCTGTGTCTGAGCCAATTCTGCACCCATCTAAAAACATCACCCTAAATTCCCACTTCTTTTAACTTGATGCCCAACCTCTCATGTGGCACCTTATCAAATGCTTTCTGAAAGTCCAGATAAATAATATCATAAGCTCCACTTTGATTGTATCCTTTTGTTGCCTCCTCATAGAATTCCAGCATGTTAGTAAAACACGACCTCCCTCTTCTGAACCCATGCTGACTGTTCAGAATAACTCCTGTCCTTGCCATGTGTTGCTCAATCTTATCCTTAATAATTCCTTCCATTAATTTTCCTGTGATGCTTGTTAAGCTTACTGGCCTATAGTTGCTTGGATCTGCCCTGTCACCCTTTTTATATAATGGGATGATATTTGCCATTTTCCAGTCCTTTGGAATCTCTCCAGTGCACAGTGACTTCCTAAAAATACGTGTCAAGGGTTTATATATGTACTCACTAGCCTCCTTAAGAACACTATATTAAAAGAATGATGGAAAGTCAGGCGCTCCTTCCAAAAATATCTTCAAATATATTATATTAAATATAATATTATGCAATATATTTGGTAAAATCAGACCAATACTAAGAGCTTATATGGAACATGCACAATCAGCCCAGTCTATATCCATGGTAAGATGCTCCTAGTGTTTGCTACCAGAGATCAGGTCAAGCTTCTTCCCCTTCCTATTCCAAATAACTGGTTCATTGGCACAGGTGCTATGAAATTTAGGAAAGGAAGGGGCTGGTTGGCTATTTGGTTAAACAACCCAAACAATGACAAGAGTTCAAAGCAGATATTCTGTCCATCTGTGAATTGATTAATGAAAGTCCTGCTCGGACCTCTCTGCTTGAACATGATATCATAACTGACCCAGGAGAATTTGTCTGAGAACGCCCGTAAACACTCCCGGAACCAAAATGAGCAGAAGTGTAACTTAAGGTCAAACAAATGCATGATTCAGGAATGACTGAGGAATGTTTTACTCCCTGGTCCTGTCCTATTGTATTGGTCCCAAATGCTGATGGTAGTTAGCACTTTTGCAATGACTTACGTGATCAGGTTTCCTGTATATCTGATGTTGTGAGTGCACAAACTGCTCAAGCAACTCAAAGAATGATATGGGACACGTGCAGCAGGTTCGAGGGGTGCTCCTCACACTATATATCAGTGGCATTAAGATTATTTTGGATCAATTGAGGCCAAATAATTGCACTATAGGGTGGGAGGAGGTAGAATTCAACCACAGTGTACCATCGTTAATGCTGTATTGAACTGGCCCTGTCCACAAACCAAATGGCACGTACAAGCATTCCTGGCATTTGTGGGGTACTATCGCAGGTGTGTGCCTCATTTTTCCGAGAGGTCTATGCCCTTGACTGAAGTGACAAACAACAGGGCTCCTAATATCGTGGTTTGGGGTGAAAAAATGGAAATAGGCCAAGAGTGTTGTTTGTGTAGAACACCCCATTGTGTTGCTGAGCCAGAAACTATTGGATCTGGAAATCAGATATGTGGCTATGGAAAGGGAAGTATTGGTGATTAAGTGAGATATTCTTCAACTGAGGTACTAACTGCATGGTCATGAATTCACTCTAGTCATCTACCATGCACCTTTATACAACAACAACAAACATTTATTTATATAGCACATTTTCATACAAACAAAATGTAGCTCAAAGTGCTTTACAAAATGAAGAATAGAAAAATAAAAGACATAGTAAAAAATAAAGTAAGTCAACATTAATTAACATTAATTAATAAGTACGGTCCGATGGCCAGGGTGGACAGAAAAAAAACTCCAAACAGCTGGAGAAAAAAAAAAAATCTGCAGGGGTTCCAGGCCATGAGACCGCCCAGTCCCTTCTGGGCAATCTACCTAACATAAATGAAACAGTCCTCTTTGCATTTAGGGTTCTCACAGAAGGATTTGATGATGATGATGATGGTCACGTAGACCTCTGGCTTTCAGTTGCCACCACGAAGAAACCGGAAAAAGAAACAGAAGAGAGAGTAGGGGTCAGTACGGTTTTTAGAGCCACTGTGAATTAGTTATTATGATGAATTGAACATACAGAGTATCAGGATTAAGTTAAAGTGAAGTTAGGAGAAGGCCATGTTAAAGTAATGTGTTTTCAGCCGTGTTTTAAAGTGCTCCACTGTATCAGCCTGGCGAATTCCTATTGGCAGGCTATTCCAGATTTTAGGTGCATAGCAGCAGAAGGCCGCCCGCCTCACCACTTCTTTTAAGTTTAGCTTTTGGAATTCTAAGGAGACACTCATTTGAAGATCTAAGGTTACGATTTGGAATATAAGCGTGTCAGGCATTCTGATATATAAGATGGAGCGAGATTATTTAAGGCTTTATAAACCATAAGCAGAATTTTAAAGTCAATCCTGAATGACACAGGTAACCAGTGTAGTGACATGAAAACTGGAGAAATGTGCTTGGATTTTCTTTTCCTAGTTAGGATTCTAGCAGCTGCTTTTTGCACTCGTTGTAAATGATTTATGTCTTTTTTGGGTAGTTGAGTGAAAACAAACGCGTGAACTAATTTCTCAGGATCTTTCAATGATATAAGAGGTCTAACTTTAGCTATGTTTCTTAAGTGAAAAAATGCTGTCCTAGTGGTCTGATGAATATGCGATTTAAAATTCAGGTTACGGTCAACAGTTACCCCTAAGTTTTTTACTTCCGTCTGAGCTTTTAATCCTAATGCATCAAGTTTTTTTCTGATAACCTCATTGAATCCATTGCCAATCACTAAAATTTCAGTTTTCTCTTTATTTAGCTTGAGAAAGTTACTATTCATCCATTCAGAAATACCAGTAAGACATTGCGTTAGTGAATCAAGAGAGTCGGAGTCATCAGGTGCTATTGATAAGTACAGCTGTGTGTCATCAGCATAGCTGTGGTAGCTCACGTTGTGCCCCGAGATAATCTGACCTAACGGAAGCATGTAGTTTGAGAAGAGCAGCGTTCCCAGGATAGAGCCTTGTGGAACACCATATAGAATATCATGTATCTTTTAGTTGTGATTACCACAACTCACAAAGAATTTTCTCCCTTCCATGTAGGATTCAAACCAATTTAAGACCCTGCCAGAGAGGCCCATCCATTGACTAAGGCGATTTCTAAGAATATTCTGATCAATGGTGTCAAATGCGGCACTCAGATCTAGGAGGATGAGAACAGATAAATGGCCTCTGTCTGCATTCACTCGTGAATCATTTACTACTTTAACGAGTGCAGTTTCTGTGCTGTGATTTGTTCTGATACCCTACTGAAATTTATCAAGAATAGCAGGTTTATTGAGGTGGTCATTTAATTGCAAAATGACTACCTTCTCTAGAATTTATAGTGGATGTCACTGCACAAATAGTCAAACCAACATGACACTCAATGTTTCTTAGACCTTTAGTCATTTAAATTCAAATTCCTAGATCACCACGGTTCCCTCCATGTCAATGCCAATGTGCTTTCTCTGAAATATGGCCTCACGATTTAGGCTACCTGACCCAATTGGTCTGGGCTGTGTGCATGTCACACACATGTGCTTAGAAGACAACTTCCAGGCTCATATAAATGTAATTACACTCCCTACCAGGGGATGGTGCTGTTGCCTAATGCTCTTCTCTTCATCCCTCTGCAGAAGCAGTCATTGACCATTGTATCCTGAATAATGTCACGTCAAGTTTCCAGCAACCTAAACCCACTTCTTCCCGCACTGGCTGATGATATGTAAACACAAACACTTGTCATTTGAGGGGACATCCTCTGAAAGTGTGGAGTATTTTTACAAGGAATTCACTTTAATTCTGTTAAAAACTGCTAAAGAGACAACAAACAAATGTCTGCATGTGTATTGTGTGTTCAGTTTGTACAAAATATTTCACTGCAGCAACCCTATTAGATGGAATAGCATGAGTATTCACTGCTTCTCTCCTCCCTGTCAGTGTCTTTTGTCCTTTAAATGTGTTAATAAGCAGCAAGCAGTCTGCTATCTCATCCCCCACCATTGACATGATGACATTTAAAGGACAAAAGATGCTGATGAAGAGGTGCAAAGTGATTTAAGGTGGGACAGATCTACAAGTTTTTTCGTAGACTCTGGTAATTCTAGTGTTAAGTAATGAGGTTCATTGAAGTCGATGATATAGATACAGAACTTCTGTCTCTGATGAAGTCTGAGGAACAAGTGCTGTTCTTCTAGTGGCTTTGAAATACGAATATAAAATGTATAAAGGGTCCACTCAACACAATAATTACTAAGACAAGCAAGAATGCCCTTAAGAATACTTCACATTGTGTCCTAAATGAAGATGTCAGCCATTCTGCTCGTTCTTTTTGAAAGCAAACCGCATCATGTGAGCCTGCAGCCCCTTGTACTATCTTTGGTGTACAGGGGGCAATGTCCGTAAATATTGTGAGGGGATATCAGGTACAACACTGAGAACAAACCCCTTGATGGAGGAACAACATGTCATGCAATTTTGGAGGACCACAGTCATCGGGTTTGGTCCAGTGAACAGTCAAATGAGCAACAACATGGCCAATATAACAAGAAGCCCACCACTCAGGATAGCATCTCTGCCAGTGGGCACACTCATTTCTACAGCTGTGAACGCCTGCAGGTCATTCTTTTTAAGTTTAGCCCACCATGACAGCGGTGACTTATTCAAACCCAACACACTGGACTGTGTTTCCTCAAGGATACGGTGAAAGGCCACAAAGACTTTAACATGAACTTGACGCAGCTAAGTTTACACACCCAGTCTTAATACACAACAGTATGCTGATGAGCTACAGTGATGTGCTCTCAACACACAAGCTGTCATCATATAAAGTTACATTTTGTCAAACAAAAGTGGGACACCTGGGTCATGACCTGTGTGGACACATGAGAGCCAGGAGTATATCACTGCCATTCAGAACACCTCAGTCGGTAACTCAAGAATGGAGGTGTCACTCCCAATGGCATGGCCAGTACTCTAAGAGGACTCCACCTCACACTTTATGCTACTGACTGATCTGCTTCACGCATGATGAATAACTTACGGTGTAAACACACATGTTACTACCTGATTGGTACTCCACCTGGATTTACACCCCACTAGGGGTACATTAGTGACCATAATGAGAATATTACGGAAGGACTTGCTTCTTCTGCATGTATTCATTGTACCTTGTGCTGGGTTAAGCTTTCTGTGATCCTCGCTATGCACCACAGATTGGGTAGTGACAGGGTTGGCCCCCCAAGTCATCGCAGATTCTGTGGGGATGCAAACATTAACTTCCTGTACTGAGAAGCTCAACCAGCAATATACCATTTCAAGGTACCAGCACAAAACAAGACTGCCATCAAGTCTACAGCTGTGGTCCCTATGCGCTCACAGAGTTCCCATCTTTGGCGCATTGATTGTTCATCGTGCTCCCTTCTTCTTTAATTCACCACTTCAAGCCTGTTATTGTTGGCCAAGCTACCACAGCTCTGACACCAAGCGCCTGTGGAATGGACTGTGCTACATCACTGACTATAAAAAGAAAAACACAGTCAGTGTTCAGCCCACTACATCTCTTGTAGACAAGCTCAACACCTTCTATGCTCGTTTTGATGCAGCCATCAAAGAACAGGTGCTATATCCTCAAGAGGGCAGTGAGTCTGTCACTCTGATCCTTGAAACGTCTGATGTGAGAAGGTCCTTCAAAAAGGTCAATCTTCGCAAAGCTCCGAGACCAGATGGCATCCCAGGCCCTGCCCTCAGCGCTAACAGGTGTGTTCACCAACATCTTCAATCTCTCCCAGTCAGTCAGTCCCAGGCAGTCGGTGGTCCCCACTTCCTTCAAGGCATCCACCATCATTCCTGTCCCAAAGAAACCGGTGGTCTCCTGTCTGAATGACTTTCGCCCAGTTGCACTGACATCAGTCATTATAGATAGATAGATAGATAGATAGATAGATAGATAGATAGATAGATAGATAGATAGATAGATAGATAGATAGATACTTTATTAATCCCAAGGGGAAATTCACATAATCCAGCAGCAGTATACTGATACAAAAAACAATATTAAATTAAAGAGTAATAAAAATGCATGTAAAACCAGACAATAACTTTGAGTACTGTTAGCATTTACTCCCCCGGGTGGAATTGAATAGTCGATAGTGTGGGGTCTCCTCAGTCTGTCAGTGGAGCAGGATGGTGACAGCAGTCTGTCACTGAAGCTACTCCTCTGCCTGGAGATGACACTGTTCAGTGGATGCAGTGGATTCTTCATGAGTGACAGGAGTTTGCTTAATGCCCGTCGCTCTGCTACAAATGTTAAACTGTCCAGCTTTAATCCTACAATAGAGCCTGCCTTCTTAACAAGTTTGTCCAGGCGTGAGACGTCCTTCATCTTTATGCTGCCTCCCCAGCACACCACCGCGTAGAAGAAGGCACTCGCCACAACCGTCTGGTAGAACATCTGCAGCATCTTATTGCAGATGTTGAAGGACGCCAACCTTCTAAGGAAGTATAGTCTGCTCTGTCCTTTCTTACACAGAGCATCAGTATTAGCAGTCCCGTCCAATTTGTCATCCAGCTGCACTCCCAGATATTTATAGGTCTGCGCCCTCTGCACACAGTCACCTCTGATGATCACGGGGTCCATGAGGGGCCTGGGCCTCCAAAATCCACCACCAGTTCCTTGGTCTTGCTGGTGTTCAGTTGTAGGTGGTTTGAGTCGCACCATTTAACAAAGTCCTTGATTAGGTTCCTATACTACTCCTCCTTCCCACTCCTGATGCACCCCACAATAGCAGTGTCATCAGCGAACTTTTGCACGTGGCAGGACTCTGAGTCATATTGGAAGTCTGATGTATATAGACTGAACAGGACCGGAGAAAGTACAGTCCCCTGTGGCGCTTCTGTGTTGCTGAACACAATGTCAGACCTGCAGTTCCCAAGACGCACATATTGAGGTCTGTCTGTAAGATAGTCCACAATCCATGCCACCAGGTGTGAGTCTACTCCCATCTCAGTCAGCTTGTCCCTAAGGAGCAGAGGTTGGATGGTGTTGAAGGCGCTAGAGAAGTCCAAAAACATAATTCTTACAGCACCACTGCCTCTGTCCAAGTGGGAGAGGGATCCGTGTAGCATATAGATGATGGCATCCTCCGCTCCCACCTTCTCCTGGTATGCGAACTGCAGAGGGTGAAGGGCGTGGCGGACCTGTGGCCTAAGTTGGTAACGCAGCAGCTGCTCCATGGTCTTCATCACGTGACGTCAGAGCAACAGGCCGGAAGTCACTCACCTTACTAGGACGTGATACCTTTGGGACTGGGGTGATATAACATGTTTTCCAAAGCCTTGGGACTCTCCCCTGTTCCAGGCTCAGGTTGAAGATGCTCAGTAGAGGACTCCCCAGTTCCAACGCACAGGCCTTCAGCAGTCATGGCAATACACCATCTGGACCCGCTGCTTTGCTGGCACGAAGTCTCCTCAGCTCTCTACTTACCTGTGCTGCTGTAATTGTGGGTGGGGATGTCTCTGCTATGCTGGTATCAGCAAAAGGATGGCTGGAGGATGAAGTATTCCGAGGTGAGAGTCGTTTAGGGTGGTCAAACCTGTTAAAGAATTTGTTCATTTGGTTTGCTCACTCCACGTCTGTCTCGATGGTGGCACCCCGCTTCGAGCTGCAGCCAGTCATAATCTTCATCCAATCCCACAGTTCCTTCATGCTGTTATTCTTGAACTTCTGCTCCAACTTTCTCCTGTACTGCTCTTTCGCAGCCCTGAGCTGGACTCAGATTTCCTTCTGCACGCACTTGAGCTCATGCTGATCACCGTCTTTAAAAGCCCTTTTTTATCTGGTTCACAAGGCTCTTGATGTCACTTGTAATCCATGGCTTGTTGTTAGCATAGCAGCGTACTGTTCTTACTGGAACTACAATGTCCATACAGAAGTTGATGTAATCAGTTGTGCATTCAACAGCCTCTTCAATGTTCTCACTATGTGACTCCAGCAATATATCCCAGTCCGTAGTTTCAGTCTCTCAGAGCCTGCTCTGCCTCAGGGGACTACTTCCTGAATGATCGTGTGATTGTAGGTAGTGCCTTCACTCTTGGTTTGTAGTGAGGCTGAAGCAGAACCAGGTTATGATCTGCTTTCCCAAGCACAGGCAGCGGTGTGGCACTGTATACGTCTTTAACGTTTGCATACAGTAGGTCAATAGTCCTATTTCCGCGGGTGTTACAATCCACATACTGGGAGAAGGCAGGTAATGTTTTATCCAGCGTTACATCGTTAAAGTCTCCAGAGATTAACACAAGTGCCTCAGGGTGCTGCGTTTGTAACTTAGCAACTGCTGAATTTATGATGTCACTCGCTATCTCCACGTTCGCTCGATGGGGGATGTAAGCAATAACAGCAATCACGTGTCCAAACTCTCTGACCAACAGTTCGATGTCCCTGCAGCAATTGGAGATTTTAACATTTACATGTCCTGAGTTGCACCATCTTGTATTGACATAGAGAGCGAGTCCTCCTCCTTTCTTCTTCCCGCTGGTATTTGCGTCTCTGTCCGCTCTAACTGTGCTAAAGCCGGGTAGCTCCACGTTAGCATCTGGGATGGTAGTTGTTAGCCACGTTTCACTAAAACACAGCAAGGTTCTGACATTTTTCACCAGCACAGCCAGTTCGCCGATCTTATTTGGTAGTGAGTTCACATTTCCCAGGATCACAGAAGGCACCGACGGTTTATAACGCCATTTTCTCGCAAGTTGCTTGGCTATTATCTTATCTTTTATCTTTGCACCGGCTCGGCTGCCCCGATATCGTCTTCTTACCTTGTCAGATAAATAGGGAACCACACCGGCGTGGGCATTTCTTCTCAGTGCTTTAAGTTGACTAATTGAATAGGTGAGTCTCGGTGTGTAAAAATCCATGTCAAGTAGTAAAAATAGTAAAAAGTGTCCAGGGAACGATTCCACATAAAAGAAAGTGGTAGAAATGATCAGTGAAACAGAGAAAAATATAAAAAAAGGTAAAAAGATAAAGTCATACACGAAGCTGCTGGAATGGCTGCCACTTGCTGCGGCGCTGGAAATGTGTGAATGGTATGAAGTGTTTCCAGCGACTGGTCAAAGGTCACATCTGCTCCTCCCTACCCGACAGGCTGGATCCTCTCCAATTGGCTTACAGAGCAAACAGATCTACAGAGGATGCCATTGCGCTAATAATAAACACTGCCCTCACTCACCTGGAAAGAAGAAATACATATGTAAGACTGCTGTTCATAGATTACAGCTCAGCATTCAACACCATCATCCCTTCAAAACTCGTCTTAAAGCTTGACGACCTTGGGTTGGGGACGACCATCTGCAGATGGATTTTCTCTTTCCTTACAAACAGGCCTCAAGTGGTGAGAGTCGGCAAACACACGGCCTCATCACTCATTTTAAACAAAGGAGCGCCACAGGGCTGTCTACTTAGCCCCCTCTTGTATTCCTTGTTCACCCACGACTGTGTTGCAAAACAGGGCACAAACACCATCATCAAGTTTGCAGACGATACAACCTCATAGGCCTTATCACTGACAACGATGAGACGGCCTACAGAGAGGAGGTGCTGGCACTGAGTAATTGGTGCCTGGATAACAACTTGTCTCTTAACGTCAGCAAAACCAAGGAGATGATTGTGGACTATAAGAAACAGCAAGGCGGAGAACACCAAGCCATCTACATCAGCAGCGTAGAAGTTGAAAGGGTTAACAGCTTCAAGTTCCTCGGAGTAAACATCACCGAGGATCTCTCGTGGACCATTCACATAGACACTGTGGTTAAGAAAGCTTGGCAGCGGCTCTACTTCCTGAGGAGGCTGTGGAAGTTTGGCAACATGAATGCCAACATCACCTCAAACTTTTACAGGAGTGTGATCAAGAGTCTGCTGGGCTGCATTACCATCTGGTATGGGAGCTACTCTGCCAACAGCCAGAAATCACTACAGAGAGTGGTGAAGGCGGCAGAGCACATCACGGACAAGAGTCTCCCTGTCATTGAAGACATTTACCTCCATCGGTGCTTGCGTAAGACAAGCAGCATCATAAAGGACCACAGCCATCCAGCACGTCAGCTGTTCTCCTTGTTACCGTCTGGCTGCTCAGACTACAAGACTTAAGAACAGTTTTCACCACCAGGCCATTCGACTCCTCAACAGCAACACCTGAACACCCACATACACTTACATCAAACCTACATTGCACTACTCACACAAACTGTACCTGCACACACTCGGAATACTGACTGGAACATACAACTGCACTTTATGGACTAGCATCTGTACTTATAAAACATGATCTGTCATTTGTGTTTGCTGCTCATTCAACTCAGCTTCTTTTAAAGCGTACACATTTTATTTTATATTGCTAGTCTATTTTTAACTTGTCATTTTTTTTTTAAATTTTTTAGCTTTATTGGAACCAGGCTGAGTGACTTGTTTTTCTCATCATACACATTTCATTGTATGTTGACCCTGTGTTAACTTACTGTACAGTATATATGACAAATAAATAGATAAATCTAAACCTGCTGGTGACTCCTGCCTTTTCATGTACTTCACCGCTTCAAGGCTGTCATTGCTGGGCTTCTGTACCTGCTCACGTACGTCATCCTGGTGCCGACTTCTGCTTTTCATTCCCTGCTCCACCGCTTCTCACCTTCCTTCATACTTTCTGTCTCAACAGTTGCAGGTTTACCCCGAATAACATGTCTATTCCGGTGATCACTGTCGCTCACAATTTCACCGACCTGCACCTTAAGCTCAGCAGACAGCTTGGTCATTTTACAGCCCGAGAGCAGAACTGCAAACATCGTTTCCAAAGAGATCCTTACATCCTAAACATCAACATTTAGATAGATAGATAGATAGATAGATAGATAGATAGATAGATAGATAGATAGATAGATAGATAGATAGATAGATAGATAGATAGATAGATAGATAGATAGATACAGTGGTGTGAAAAACTATTTGCCCCCTTCCTGATTTCTTATTCTTTTGCATGTTTGTCACACAAAATGTTTCTGATCATCAAACACATTTAACCATTAGTCAAATATAACACAAGTAAACACAAAATGCAGTTTTTAAATGATGGTTTTTATTATTTAGGGAGAAAAAAAATCCAAACCTACATGGTCCTGTGTGAAATAGTAATTGCCCCCTGAACCTAATAACTGGTTGGGCCATCCTTAGCAGCAATAACTGCAATCAAGCGTTTGCGATAACTTGCAATGAGTCTTTTACAGCACTCTGGGGGAATTTTGGCCCACTCATCTTTGCAGAATTGTTGTAATTCAGCTTTATTTGAGGGTTTTCTAGCATGAACCGCCTTTTTAAGGTCATGCCATAGCATCTCAATTGGATTCAGGTCAGGACTTTGACTAGGCTACTCCAAAGTCTTCATTTTGTTTTTCTTCAGCCATTCAGAGGTGGATTTGCTGGTGTGTTTTGGGTCATTGTCCTGTTGCAGCACCCAAGATCGCTTCAGCTTGAGTTGACGAACAGATGGCCGGACATTCTCCTTCAGGATTTTTGGTAGACAGTAGAATTCATGGTTCCATCTATCACAGCAAGCCTTCCAGGTCCTGAAGCAGCAAAACAACCCCAGACCATCACACTACCACCACCATATTTTACTGTTGGTATGATGTTCTTTTTCTGAAATGCTGTGTTCCTTTTACGCGAGATGTAACGGGACATTTGCCTTCCAAAAAGTTCAACTTTTGTCTCATCAGTCCACAAGGTATTTTCCCAAAAGTCTTGGCAATCATTGAGATGTTTCTTAGCAAAATTGAGACGAGCCCTAATGTTCTTTTACTTAACAGTGGTTTTGCGTCTTGGAAATCTGCCATGCAGGCCGTTTTGCCCAGTCTCTTTCTTATGGTGGAGTCGTGAACACTGACCTTAATTGAGGCAAGTGAGGCCTGCAGTTCTTTAGACGTTGTCCTGGGGTCTTTGTGACCTCTCGGATGAGTCGTCTCTGCGCTCTTGGGGTAATTTTGGTCGGCCGGCCACTCCTGGGAAGGTTCACCACTGTTCCATGTTTTTGCCATTTGTGGATAATGGCTCTCACTGTGGTTCGCTGGAATCCCAAAGCTTTAGAAATGGCTTTATAACCTTTACCAGACTGATAGATCTCAATTACTTCTGTTCTCATTTGTTCCTGAATTTCTTTGGATCTTGGCATGATGTCTAGCTTTTGAGGTGCTTTTGGTCTACTTCTCTGTGTCAGGCAGCTCCTATTGAAGTGATTTCTTGATTGAAACAGGTGTGGCAGTAATCAGGCCTGGGGGTGGCTACGGGAATTGAACTCAGGTGTGATACACCACAGTTAGGTGATTTTTAACAAGGGGGCAATTACTTTTTCACACAGGGCCATGTAGGTTTCGATTTTTTTTCTCCCTAAATAATAAAACCATCATTTAAAACTGCATTTTGTGTTTACTTGTGTTATATTTGACTAATGGTTAAATGTGTTTGATGATCAGAAACATTTTGTGTGACAAACATGCAAAAGAATAAGAAATCAGGAAGGGGGCAAATAGTTTTTCACACCACTGTAGATAGATAGATAGATACTTTATTAATCCCAAGGGGAAATTCACATAATCCAGCAGCAGTATCAGTACTGATACAAAGAAACAATATTAAATTAAATAGTAATAAAAATGAAAAAAAAAAATGAATGTTCGCATTTACTCCCCCGGGTGGAATTGAAGAGTCGCATAGTGTGGGGGAGGAACGATCTCTTTAGTCTGTCAGTGGAGCAGGACAGTGACAAAAGTCTGTCACTGAAGCTACTCCTCTGTCTGGAGATGATCCTGTTCAGTGGATGCAGTGGATTCTTCATGATTGACAGGAGTTTGCTTAGTGCCCGTCGCTCTGCCACAGATGTTAAACTGTCCAACTTTAATCCTACAATGGAGCCTGCCTTCTTAACAAGTTTGTCCAGGTGTGAGGCGTCTTTCATCTTTATGCTGCCACCCCAGCACACCACCAGCGTAGAAGAGGGCACTCGCCACAACCGTCTGGTAGAACATCTGCAGCATCTTACTGCAGATGTTGAAGGATGCCAACCTTCTCAGAAAGTATA